>NW_027309082.1:0-53000 GCF_047496885.1 Scyliorhinus torazame
CTCCCGAGGCCACACTGCTTGTCCCCTGCTCCCAGGAATTATTGAGCAGTAAATTGTTAACTATATACAGCACAGAGGTCACTGAAACAGCTTTTTATTTGGGGGCTCTTAGGCCAGAATGCCTGTCCCCTGCGCCCAGTGATTATTGAGCAGTAAATGGTTAACTATATACAGCTCCGAGGTCTCTAAAACAGCTTTTTAATTGGGGGCTCCCGGACCACACTGCCTGTCCCCTGCTCCCAGGGATTATTGAGCAGTAAATGGTTAATTATATACAGCACAGAGGTCACTGGAACAGCTTTTTAATTGCAGGTCTCTGAGGCCAGACTGCCTGTCCCCTGCTCCCAGGGATTATTGAGCAGTAAATGGTTAACTATATACAGCACAGACGTCTCTGAAACAGCTTTTTAATTGGGGGCTCCCGAGGCCACACTTCCTGTCCCCTGCTCCCTGGGATTGTTGAGCAGTAAATGGTTAACTATACACAGCACAGAGATTTCTGAAACAGCTTTTTGTCTGCGGGCTCCCGAGGCCACACTGCCTGTCCCCTGCTCCCAGGGATTATTAAGAGGAGGTAAATGGTTAACTATATACAACACAGATGTATCTGAAACAGCTTTTTAATTGCGGGCTCCCGAGGCCACACTGCCTGTCCCCTGCTCCCAAGGATTATTGAGCAGTAAATGGTTAACTATATACAGGACAGAGGTCTCTGAAACAGCTTTTTAATTGTGGGGTCCCGGACCACACTGCCTGTCCCCTGCTCCCAGGGATTATTGAGCAGTAAATGGTTAATTATATACAGCACAGAGGTCACTGGAACAGCTTTTTAATTGAAGGTCTCTGAGGCCAGACTGCCTGTCCCCTGCTCCCAGGGATTATTGAGCAGTAAATGGTTAACTAATTACAGCACAGACGTCTCTGAAACAGCTTTTTAATTGGGGGCTCCCGAGGCCACACTTCCTGTCCCCTGCTCCCTGGGATTGTTGAGCAGTAAATGGTTAACTATACACAGCACAGAGATTTCTGAAACATCTTTTTGTCTGAGGGCTCCCGAGGCCACACTGCCTGTCCCCTGCTCCCAGGGATTATTAAGAGGAGGTAAATGGTTAACTATATACAACACAGATGTATCTGAAACAGCTTTTTAATTGCGGGCTCCCGAGGCCACACTGCCTGTCCCCTGCTCCCAAGGATTATTGAGCAGTAAATGTTTAACTATATACAGGACAGAGGTCTCTGAAACAGCTTTTTAATTGTGGGGTCCCGGACCACCCTGCTTGTCCCCTGCTCCCAGATATTACTGAGCAGTAAATGGTTAACTGCATACAGGCACAGAGGTCTCTGTAACAGCTTTTTAATAGGGGTTTCCTGGACCACACTGCCTGTCCATTGGTCCCAGGGATTATTGAGCAGTAAATGGCTAACTATATAGAGGCACAGAGGTCTCTGAAACAGCGTTTTAATTGGGGCACCCGGACCACAGTGCCTGTCCCCTGCTCCCAGGGACTATTTAGAAGTAAATTGTTAACTGTATACAGCACAGAGGTCTCTGAAACAGCTTTTTAATTGGTTGCTCTAGAGGCCATACTGCCTGGCCTCTGCTCCCAAGGATTATTGAGCAGTAAATGGTTAACTATATACAGCACAGAGCTCTCTGAAACAGATTTTTAATTGGGGCTCCCGAGGCCACACTGCCCGCCCCCTGCTCCCAGGGATTATTCAGCAGTAAATGGTTAACTTTCTGCAGCATAGAGGTCACTGAAACAGCTTTTTAATTGGGGGCTCCCGAGGCCACACTTCCTGTCCCCTGCTCCCAGGGATTATTGAGCAATAAATAGTTAACTATATACAGGCACAGAGGTCTTTGAAACAGCTTTTTAATTGGGGGCTCCCGAGGCCACACTGCCTGTTCCCTGCTCCCAGGGATTATTGAGAAGGAAATTGTAAACTATGTACAGGCACAGAGGTCACTGAAACAGCTTTTAAAAAATATATATATTTTAGTCAAGATTTTTTGGCCAAACATAACAATACGTAGTGTTTCTTTCACACAACAATAAAGCAATATAAATAACAATGGCCAGTTTTAAACAAATAAATAAATAATATATAAACAAAAGCAAAAAACAAAACTAAATGGCAACTGCCTTGTCCAAAATAAATACTCTCCAAAAATACAATTCAACAATCCAATATACAATTACATATACCAAATACCTATACGTATACATTAACATCCCTGAGAGTCCGTCCGATTCCTACCCGCCCCCCCCCCCCCACCCCCTCACCACTGGGTTGCTGCTGCTGTCTACTTCTTTTCCATTCCCTCTATCTTTCTGTGAGGTAATCGACGAACGGTTGCCACCGCCTGGTGAACCCCTGAGCCGAACCCCTTAACACGAACTTAATCCGTTTTAACTTTATAAACCCTGCCATGCCGTTTATCCAGGTCTCCACACCCGGGGTTTGGCTTCCTTCCACATTAACAATATCCTGCGCCGGGCTACTAGGGACGCAAAGGCCAACACGTCAGCCTCTCTCGCCTCCTTCACTCCCGGCTCTTCTGCAACCCCAAATATAGCCAACCCCCAGCTTGGTTCGACCCGGACCCCACCACCTTCGAAAGCACCTTTGCCACCCCCACCCAGAACCCCTGTAGTGCCGGGCATGACCAGAGCATGTGGTTGTGATTCGCTGGGCCTCTCGAGCAGCTCGCACACCTATCCTCTACCCCAAAAAATTTACTAAGCCGTGCTCCAGTCATATGCGCCCTGTGTAACACCTTAAATGTATCAGGCTTAGCCTGGCACACGAGGACGATGAGTTTACCTTACGTAGGGCATCAGCCCACAGCCCCTCCTCAATCTCCTTCCCCAGTTCTTCTTCCCATTTCCCTTTCAGCTCATCTACCATGATCTCCCCCTCGTCCCTCATTTCTCTGTATATGTCCGACACCTTGCCATCCCCCACCCATGTCTCTGAGATCACTCTATCCTGCACCTCCTGCGTCGGGAGCTTCGGGAATTCCCTCACCTGTTGCCTCGCAAAAGCCCTCAATTGCATGTACCGAAATGCATTCCCTTGGGGCAACCCATAGTTTTCCGTCAGCGCTCCCAGACTCGCAAACGTCCAATCTACAAACAGATCTCTCAATTGTACTACCCCAGCTCTTTGCCATGCTCCAAATCCCCCATCCATTCTCCCCGGAACGAACCTATGATTGTTTTTTTATCGGGTACTGCAACGAAGCTCCAGTCCCTCCCCTATACTGTCTCCACTGCTCCCAAATTTCCAATGTAGCCACCACCACCGGGCTTGTGGTGTATTTCGTTGGTGAGAACGGCAACGGTGCCGTCACCATTGCTTGTAGGCTAGTCCCCCTGCAGGACGCCCTCTCCAATCTCTTCCACGCCGCTCCCTCCCCTTCTCCCATCCACTTACACACCATTGAAACATTGGCGGCCCAGTAGTACTCACTTAGGCTCGGTAATGCAAGCCCCCCCCCCCACCCCCCGTCCCTACTACGCTGCAAGAATCCCCTCCTCACTCTCGGGGTCTTCCCAGCCCACACAAAACTCATAATACACTTCTCGATTCATTTGAAAAAAGCCTTCGTGATCACCACCGGGAGGCACTGAAACACAAAAAGGAATCTCGGGAGGACCACCATTTTAACCGCCTGCACCCTACCTGCCAGTGACAGGATCACCATGTCCCATCTCTTAAAGTCCTCCTCCATCTGTTCCACCAACCGCGTTAAATTAAGCCTGTGTAATGTACCCCAATTCTTGGCTATCTGGATCCCCAAGTACCAGAAGTCCCTTGTTACCTTCCTCAACGGTAAATCCTCTATCTCTCTGCTCTGCTCCCCTGGATGCACCACAAACAACTCACTTTACCCCATGTTCAGTTTATACCCTGAAAGATCCCCAAACTCCCCAAGTATCCGCATTATCTCTGGCATCCCCTCCGCCAGGTCCGCCACATATAGCAACAAATCATCCGCATACAGAGATACCCGGTGTTCTTCTCCCCCCCCCCCTGAGTACTCCCCTCCACTTCCTGGAACCCCTCAATGCTATGGCCAGGGCTTCAATCGCCAGTGCAAACAATAACGGGGACAGAGGACATCCCTGCCTCGTCCCTCTATGGAGCCGAAAATAGTCAGACCCCCGTCCATTCGTGACCACGCTCGCCATCGGGGCCCTATACAGCAACTGTACCCACCTGATATACCCATCCCCAAAGCCAAATCTCCTCAACACCTCCCACAAATAATCCCACTCCACTCTATCAAATGCTTTCTCGGCATCCATCGCCACCACTATCTCCGCTTCCCCCTCCGGTGGGGGCATCATCATTACCCCTAGCAGCCTCCGTATATTTGTATTCAGCTGTCTCCCCTTCACAAACCCAGTTTGGTCCTCATGAACAACCCCCAGGATACAATCCTCTATCCTCGTTGCCATTTCCTTGGCCAGAATCTTAGCGTCCACATTCAGGAGGGAAATGGGCCTGTAGGGCCCGCATTGCAGCGGGTCTTTTTCCTTCTTTAGGAGGAGCGATATCGTTGCCTCTGACATAGTCGGGGGCAGCTGCCCCCTTTCCCTCGCCTCATTAAAGGTTCTCATCAGTAGCGGGGCCAGCAAGTCCATATATTTCCTATAGAATTCAACTGGGAATCCGTCTGGTCCTGGGGCCTTCCCCGCCTGCATGCTCCCAATCCCTTTCACTACTTCCTCCCCCTCAATCTGTGCTCCCAGTCCCACCCTCTCCTGCTCCTCCACCTTAGGACATTCCAGCTGATCCAGAAAGCATATCATTTTCTCCTGTCCATCCGGGGGCTGAGCTTCATATAATCTTTCGTAAAATGCCTTGAACACTCCATTCACTCTCGCCGCTCCCGCTCCATCTCTCCCTCCTCATCTCTCACCCTCCCTATCTCCCTCGCTGCTCCCCTTTTCCTCAGTTGGTGGGCCAGCAACCTGCTCGCCTTCTCCCCATATTCGTACTGTACACCCTGTGCCTTCCTCCATTGTGCCTCTGCATTACCCGTAGTCAACAAGTCAAATTCTACATGTAGCCTTTTCCTTTCCCTGTACAGTCCCTTCTCCGGTGCCTCCGCATATTGTCTGTCCACCCTCAGAAGTTCTTTCAACAACCTCTCCCTTTCCCTACCCTCCTGCTTTCCTTTATGTGCCCTAATAGATATCAGCTCCCCTCTAACCACTGCCTTCAGCGCCTCCCAGACCATTCCCACCTGAACCTCCCCATTATCATTGAGTTCCAAGTACCTTTCAATACACCCCCTCACCCTTAAACACACCCCCTCATCTGCCAATAATCCCATGTCCATTCTCCAGGGTGGACGCTGTTGTTTTTCTTCCCCTACCTCCAGGTCCACCCAATGTGGAGCATGATCCGAAATGGCTATAGCCGTGTACTCCGTCCCCGTCACCTTTGGGATCAGTGCCCTTCCTAAAACAAAAAAATCTATTCGTGAATAAACTTTGTGGACATAGGAGAAAAACGAAAACTCCTTACTCCTAGGTCTACTAAATCTCCAGGGGTCTACTCCTCCCATCTGCTCCATAAAGTCCTTAAGCACCCTAGCTGCAGCCGGCCTCCTTCCGGTTCTGGACCTCGATCTGTCCACCCTGGGTCCAGCACCGTATTACAATCTCCACCTATTACCAACTTCCCCACCTCTAGGTCCGGGATACGTCCTAACATACGCCTCATAAAGTTGGCATCATCCCAGTTCGGGGCATACACGTTCACTAAGAACACCGCCTCCCCTTGCAATTTGCCACTCACCATCACCTATCTGCCCCCACTATCCGCCACTATAGTCTTTGCCTCAAACATTACCCGCTTCCCCACTGAGTATGGCCACTCACCTGTTTTTTGCGTCTAGCCCCGAATGAAACACCTGCCCCACCCATCCTTTGCGTAGTCTGACCTGGTCTATCAGCTTCAGATGCGTCTCCTGAAGCATAACCACATCTGCCTTAAGTTTCTTTAGGTGTGCGAGTACCCGTGCCCTCTTAATCGGCCCGTTCAGCCCTCTCACATTCCACGTGATCAACCGGGTTGGGGGGCTCTTTACCCACCCCCCCCCCCCCCCCCCTTGACGACTAGCCATCTCCTTTTTCAAACCAGCTCCTCACCCGGTTCCCACGTAGCCGTATCTCCCCCAAGCGGCGCCCCCACGGCCCCGACCACCCCTCCCCCATACCAGCTCCCCCTTCTCCCCAGCAGCAGCAACCCAGTTACCCCCCCCCCCCGCTAGATCCCACACTAGCGTAATTGCACCCCCCATGTTGCTCCCAGAAGTCAGCAAACTCTGGCCGACCTCGGCTTCCCCCCGTGACCTCGGCTCACACTGTGCGAGGCCCCCTCCTTCCTGCTTCCCTGTTCCCGCAGTGATTACCATAGCGCGGGACAAAGCCCGCGCTTCCCTTTTGGCCCCGCCCCCAATGGCCGGCGCCCTCAGCTCCTCATCCTCCCTCACCCCCCTCCCCCAGGACATGGGGAAGAGAGAAAAGTTACAGGGTCGCAGGATTGACAACTTGGGAAGTCCTCTCTTCCCCCTTTCCCCCCCTTCATCCCACATATTCACCCCCCCCCCCCACTTTGTCCCAAACGTTCTTTTTCTGGCCCGCTCACTCCAGTTTCTCCTCGACAATAAATGTCCACGCCTCATCTGCCGTTTCGAAGTAGTGGTGTTTCACTTGATGTGTGACCCACAGTCTTGCCGGTTGCAGCATTCCAAATTTAATCTTCCGTTTGTGCAGCACCGCCTTGGCCCGATTAAAGCTTGCCCTCCTTCTCGCCACCTCCGCACTCCAATCTTGATATACGCGGATCACCGCGTTCTCCCACCTACTGCTCCGAGTTTTCTTCGCCCATCTGAGGACCGTCTCTCTGTCCTTATATCAGAGAAATCTCACCACTATGGCTTTAGGAATTTCTCCAGCCCTCGGTCTTCACGCCATAACTCGATAGGCTCCCTCCACCTCCAGCAGACCCGTCGGGGCCTCCGATCCCATTATCGAGTGCAGCATCGTGCTCACATATGCCCCGACGTCCGTCCCTTCTACACCTTCGGGAAGACCAAGAATCCTTAAACTCTTCCTCCTCGCAATATTCTCCAGCAACTCCAGCCTTTCCACACACCTTTTGTGTTGTGCCTCGTGCATCTCCGTTTTCACCACCAGGCCCTGTATGTCATCCCCATTCTCAGCAGCTTTTGCCTTCACGACCCGAAGCTCCTGTTCCTGGGTCTTTTGCTCCTCCTTTAGCCCCTCAATCGCGTGTAATATCGGGGCCAACAGCTCCATTTTCATCTCCTTTTTGAGTTCTTCCACGCAACGCCGCAGGAACTCTTGTTGGTCAGGGCCCCATATTAAACTGCCTCCTTCTGACGCCATCTTGCTTTGTGCCTGCCTTCCTGGCCGCTGCTCGAGAGGATCCACCGCAATCCTGCCACTTTCCTCTCTTTTTTCCATCCGTGTCCAGATGGGGATGCCCTTCCAGATTACCGCACAGAGTTTTTTTGCAGTTCGAATTGCCGGTGGGGCTCCTATCAAGAGCCCAAAATTCCGTTCCACCGGGAGCTGCCGAAACGTGCGACTTAGCTGGTCATCACTGCACCCGGAAATACGAAACAGCTTTTTAATTGGGGGCTCCCGGACCACACTGCCTGTCCCCTGCTCCCAGGGATTATTGAGCAGAAAATGGTTAACTGTATACAGCAAAGAGATCTCTGAAACAGCTTTATAATTGCGGGTCTCTGAGGCCACACTGCCTGACCCCTGCTCCCAGGGTTAATGGAGCAGTAAATGGTTAACAATAGACAGCACAGAGGTCACTGAAACAGCTTTTTAATTGGGGGCTCCCGGAGCCTCACTGCCTGTCCCCTGCTCCCAGGAATTATTGAGCAGTAAATGGTTAACTACATACAGGCACAGTGGTCTCCGAAGCAGCTTTTTAATTGGGGGCTCCCGGACCACACTGCCTGTCCCCTGCTCCCAGGGATTATTGAGCAGTAAATGGTTAACTGTATACAGGCACACATGACTCTGAAAAAGCTTTTTAATTGGGGACTCCCGAGGCCACAGTGCATGACCCCTGCTCCCAGGGATTATTGAGCAGTAAATGGTGAACTATATATAGCACAGAGGTCACGGAAACAGCTTATTAATTGCGGGCTCCAGAGGCCACACTGCCTGTCCCCTGTTCCCAGGTATTATTGAGAAGTAAATGGTTAACTATATACTGGCACAGAGGTCTCTGACACAGCTTTTAATTGGGTGCTCCCAAGGCCACATTGCCTGTCCCCTGCTCCCAGGGAATATTGAGCAGTAAATGGTTAAGTATATCCAGCAAACAGATCTCTGAAACAGCTTTATAATTGCGGGTCTCTGAGGCCACACTGCCTGTTCCCTGCTCCCAGGGTTTATGGAGCAGTAAATGGTTAACAATAGACAGCACAGAGGCCATGGAAAAAGCTTTTTAATTGCGGGCTCCCGTAGCCACACTGCCTGTCCACTGCTCCCAGGGATTATTGAGAAGATAATGTTTAACTATATACAGGCACAGATGTCTCTGACACAGCTTTTTAATTGGGGGCTCCCGGACCACACTGCCTGTCCCCTGCTCCCAGGGATTATTGAGCAGTAAATGGTGAACTATATACAGCACTTACGTCTCTGAAACAGCTTTTTAATTGGGGACTCCCGAGGCCACACTGCCTGTCCCCTGCTCCCAGGTATTAATCAGCAGTAAATGGTTAACTGTATACAGGCACAGAAGTCTCTGAAACAGCTTTTTAATTGAGGGGTCCCGAGGCCACACTGCCTGAGCCCTGCTCCCACGGATTATAGAGAAGTAAATGGTTAACGATTTACAGGCACAGTTATCTATTAAACAGCTTTTCAATAAGGGGCTCCCGGAGCCACACTGACTGTTCCCTGCTCCCAGGGATTATTGAGCAGTAAATGGTTAACTATATACAGCACAGTGATTTCTGAAACTGCTTTTTGAATGCTGTCTCCCGAGGCCACACTGCCTGTCCCCTGCTCCCAGGGATTATTGCGAGGAAGTAAATGGTTAACTATATACAGCACAGATGTACCTGAAACAGCCTTTTAATTGGGGGCTCCAGAGGCCACACTGCCTGTCCCCTGCTCCCAGGGTTTATTGAGAGGAAGTAAATGGTTAAATATATACAGCACAGATGTATCTGAAACAGCCTTTTAATTGGGGACTCCCGAGGCCACAGTGCCTGACCCCTGCTCCCAGGGTTTTTTGAAATGGTTAACTACATACAGGCACAGAGGTCTCTGAAACAGCTTTTTAATTGAGGGCTCCCAGACCACACTGCCTGTCCACTGCTCCCAGGGATTATTGAGCAGTAAATGGTTAACTATGTACAGGCGCAGAGGTCTCTGAAACAGCTTTGTTATTGGGGGCTCCAGAGGCCACACTGCCTGTCCCCTGCTCCCAGGGATTATTGAGCAATAAATGGTTAACTATACACAGCACAGAGGTCACTGAAACAGCTTTTTAATTGGGGGCTCCCAAGGCCACATTGCCTGTCCACTGCTCCAAGGGAATATTGAGCAGTAAATGGTTAACTATATAAAGCACAGATGTATCTGAAACAGCTTTTTAATTGGGGGCTCCCGGACCACACTACCTGTCCCCTGCTCCCAAGGATTATTGAGCAGTAAATGGTTTACTATATACAGCACAGAGGTCTCTGAAACAGCTTTTTAATTGTGGGGTCCCGGACCACACTGCTTGTCCCCTGCTCCCAGATATTACTGAGCAGTAAATGGTTAACTGTATACAGGCACAAAGGTCTCTGAAACAGCTTTTTAATAGGGTTTTCCTGGGCCACACTGCCTTTCCATTGATCCCAGGGATTATTGTGCAGTAAATGGTTAACTATATAGAACATAGAACAATGCAGCGCAGTACAGGCCCTTCGGCCCACGATGTTGCACCGAAACAAAAGCCATCTAACCTACACTATGCCAATTTCATCCATATGTTTATCCAATAAACTTTTAAATGCCCTCAATGTTGGCGAGTTCACTACTGTAGCAGGTAGGGCATTCCACGGCCTCACTACTCTTTGCGTAAAGAGGAACAGAGGTCTCGTTTAAATTGGGGCACCCGGACCACAGTGCCTGTCCGCTGCTCCCAGGGACTATTTAGAAGTAAATGGTTAACTATATACAGCACAGAGTTCTCTGAAACAGCTTTTTAATTGGGGGCTCCCGAGGCCACACTTCCTGAACCCTGCTCCCGGGGATTATTGAGCAATAAATAGTTAACTATATACAGGCACAGTGGTCTCGGAAATTGCTTTTTAGTTGGGGGCTCCCGAGACCACACTGCCTGTCCCCTGCTCCCAGGTATTAATGAGCAGTAAATGGTTGACTGTATACAGGCACAGAGGACTCTGAAACAGCTTTTTAATTGGGGCATTCCGAGGGCACAGTGCCTGAGCCCTGCTCCCAGGGATTATAGAGAAGTAAATGGGTAACTATGTACAGGCACAGAGGTTTCTGAAACAGCTTTTTAATTGGGGGCTCCCGGACCACACTGCCTGTCCACAGCTCCCAGGGATTATTGAGAAGTAAATGGTTAACTATATACAGCACAGAGATTTCTGAAACAGCCTTTTAATTGCGAGGTCTCGAGGCCACACTGCCTGCCCCTTGCTCCCAGGGATTATTGAACAGTAAATGGTTAACCATACACAGCACAGATATCTCTGAAACAGCTTTTCAATTAGTGGCTCCTGGAGCCACACTGACTGTCCACTGCTCCAAGGGATTATTGAGAAGTAAACGATTCACTAAATACAGCAGAGAGGTCTCTGAAACAGCTTTTCAATTGGGGGCTCCCGGACCACACTGCCTGTCCACTGCTCCCATGGACTATTGAGCAGAAAATGGTTAACTATGTACAGGCCCAGAGGTCACAGTTTGAGCTTTTTAATTGGGGGGTCCCGGGCCACACTGCCTGGCCCCTGCTCCGAGGGATTATTCAGAGGAAGTAAATGGTTAACTATATACAGCCCAGATGTATCTGAAACAGCTTTTTAATTGTGGTATCCCGTACCACACTGCCTGTCCCCTACTCCCAAGGATTATTGAGCAGTAAATGGTTAATTGGATACAGCGCAGAGATCTCTGAAACAGCTTTTTAATTGTTTTGTCCCGGACAACACTGCCTGTCCGCTGGTTCCAGGGATTATTGCGCAGTAAATGGTTAACTTTATACAGGCACAGAGGTCTCTGAAACAGCTTTTTAATTGGGATTTCCTGGACCACACTGCCTATTCACTGATACCAGGGATTATTGAGCAGTAAATGGTTAACTATATAGAGGCACAGAGGCCTCTAAAACAGCTTTTTAATGGGGGGACCCCCGAGGCCACACTGCCTGTCCCCTGCTGCCAGGAATTATTGAGCAGTAAATGGTTAACTCTGTACAGGCACAGAGGTCTCTGAAACAGCTTTTTAATTGTGGGGTCCCGGACCGCACTGCTTGTCCCCTGCTTCCAGGGATTATTGAGCAGTAAATGGTTAACTATATACAGGCACAGAGGTCTCTGAAACAGCTTTTTAATTGGAGGCTCCCGGACCAATTGCCTGTCCCCTGCTCCCAGGGATTATTGAGAAGTAAATGGTTAACTATATACAGCACATACGTCTCTGAAACAGCTTTTTAATTGGGGGCTCCCGAGACTACACTGCCTCTTCCCAGCTCCCAGGGATTATTGAGCAGTAAATGGTTAACTACGTACAGACGCAGAGGTCTCTGAAACAGCTTTTTAATTGGGAGCTCCCGTACCACACTGCCTGTCCCATGCTCCCAGGGATGATTGAGAAATAAATGGTTAACTATATACAGCACAGAGGTCTCTGAAACAGCTTTTTAATTGAGGGCTCCCAGACCACACTGCCTGTCCACTGCTCCCAGGGATTATTGAGCAGTAAATGGTTAACTATGTACAGGCGCAGAGGTCTCTGAAACAGCTTTGTTATTGGGGGCTCCAGAGGCCACACTGCCTGTCGCCTGCTCCCAGGGATTATTGAGCAATAAATGGTTAACTATACACAGCACAGAGGTCACTGAAACAGCTTTTTAATTGAGGGCTCCCAGACCACACTGCCTGTCCACTGCTCCCAGGGATTATTGAGCAGTAAATGGTTAACTATACACAGCACAGAGGTCTCTGAAACAGCTTTTTAATTGGTGGCTCCTGGACCACAGTGCCTGTCCCCTGCTCCAATGGATTATTGAGAGGAAGTAAATGGTTAACTATGTACAGCACAGAGGTCTCAGAAACTGCTTTTTAATTGGGGGCTCCCGAGGCCTGACTTCCTGTCCCCTACTCCCGGGGATTATTGAGCAGTAAATGGTTAACTATATCCAGCACAGAGGTCTCTGAAACAGCTTTTTTACTGGGGCTCCCGAGGCCACACTGTCTGTCCCCTGCTCTCAGGGATTATTGAGCAGTAAATGGTTAACTCTGTACAGGCACAGAGGTCTCTGAAACAGCTTTTTAAGTGGGGGTTCCGGAGGCCGCACTGCCTGTCCCCTGCACCCAGAGATAATTGAGAGGACGTAAACGGTTAACTATATACAGGCACAGAGGTCTCTGAAATAGCTTTTTAATTGCGCTCTCCCGAGGCCACGCTGCTTGTCCCCTGCTCCCTGGGATTATTGAGAGGAAGTAAATGGTTAACTATATACAGCACAGATGTATCTGAAACAGCTTTTTAATTGGGGGCTCCAGAGGCCAAACTGCCTGGTCCAGCTCCCAAGGATTATTGAGCAGTAAATGGTTAACTGTGGACAGGCACGGAGATCTCTGAAACAGCTTTTTAATAGGGATTTCCTGTACCACACTGCCAGTCCCCTGCTCCCAGGGATTATTGAGCAGTAAATGGTTAACTCTTTACAGGCACAGAGGTCTCTGAAGCAGTTTTGTAATTCGGGGCTCCCGTAGCCACACTGCCTGTCCCCTGCTCCCAGGAATTATTGAGAGGAAGAAAATGTTTAACTATATACAGCACAGAGGTCTCTGAAACAGCTTTTTAATTGGGGGCTCCCGAGGCCACACTGCCTGTCCCCTGCTCTGAGGGATTATTGAGCAGTAAATGATTAACTCTGTACAGGCACAGAAGTCTCTGAAACAGCTTTTTAATTGTGGAGTCCCGGACCACACTGCTTGTCCCCTGCTCCCAGGGATTATTGAGCAGTAAATGGTTAACGATATACAGCACAGAGGTTTCTGAAACAGCTTTTTAATTGGGGACTCCCGAGACCACACTGCCTGTTCCCAGCTCCCAGGGATTATTGAGCAGTAAATGGTTAACTATATATTGGCACAGAGGTCTCTGAAACAGCTTTTTAAATGGAGGCTCCCGGACCACACTGCCTGTCCCCTGCTCCCAGGTATTATTGCGAAGTAAATGGCTAACTATATCCAGCACAGAGGTCACAGAAACAGCTTTTTAATTGGGTGCTCCCGGAGCCACACTGCCTGTCCCCTGCTCACAGGGATTATTGAGAAGTAAATGGTTAACTATATACAGCACATACGTCTCTGAAACAGCTTTGTTATTGGGGGCTCCAGAGGCCACACTGTCTGTCCCCCTGCTCCAGGGGATTATTGAGCAATAAATGGTTAACTATACAAAGCACAGAGGTCTCTGAAACAGCTTTTTAATTGTGAGCTCCCGGACCACACTGCCTGTCCCCTGCTCCCAGGGATTATTGAGAAGGAAATGGTTAACTCTTTACAGGCACAGAGGTCTCTGAAGCAGTTTTGTAATTCGGGGCTCCCGTAGCCACACTGCCTGTCCCCTGCTCCCAGGAATTATTGAGAGGAAGAAAATGTTTAACTATATACAGCACAGAGGTCTCTGAAACAGCTTTTTAATTGGCGGCTCCCGGACCACACTGCCTGTCCCCTGCTCTGAGGGATTATTGAGCAGTAAATGGTTAACAATAAACAGCACAGAGGTCACAGAAACAGCTTTTTAATTGGGTGCTCCCGGAGCCACACTGCCTGTCCCCTGCTCACAGGGATTATTGAGAAGTAAATGGTTAACTATATACAGCACATACGTCTCTGAAACAGCTTTGTTATTGGGGGCTCCAGAGGCCACACTGTCTGTCCCCCTGCTCCAGGGGATTATTGAGCAATAAATGGTTAACTATACAAAGCACAGAGGTCTCTGAAACAGCTTTTTAATTGTGAGCTCCCGGACCACACTGCCTGTCCCCTGCTCCCAGGGATTATTGAGAAGGAAATGGTTAACTCTTTACAGGCACAGAGGTCTCTGAAGCAGTTTTGTAATTCGGGGCTCCCGTAGCCACACTGCCTGTCCCCTGCTCCCAGGAATTATTGAGAGGAAGAAAATGTTTAACTATATACAGCACAGAGGTCTCTGAAACAGCTTTTTAATTGGGGGCTCCCGGACCACACCGCCTGTCCCCTGCTCCCAGGGATTATTGAGAAGTAAATGGTTAACTACATTCAGCACAGAGGTCTCTGAAACAGCTTTTTAATTGGGGACTCCCGAGGCCAACCTGCCTGTCCCCTGCTCCCAGGGATTATTGAGCAGTAAATGGTTAAATATATCCAGCATAGAGTTCTCTGAAACAGCTTTTTAATTGGGGGCTCCGGAGGCCGCACTGCCTGTCCCCTGCTCCCAGAGATAATTGAGAGGACGTAAACGGTTAACTATATACAGGCACAGAGGTCTCAGAAACAGCTTTTTAATTGCGGGCTCCCGAGGCCACACTGCTTGTCCCCTGCTCCCAGGGATTATTGAGAGGAAGTAAATGGTTAACTATATACAGCACAGATGTATCTGAAACAGCTTTTTAATTGAGGGCTCCAGAGGCCACACAGCCTGGTCCAGCTCCAAAGGATTATTGAGCAGTAAATGGTTAACTATACAGAGGCACATTGGCCTCTGAAACAGCTTTTTAATGGGGGGACCCCCGAGGCCACACTGTGTGTACCCTGCTCCCAGGGATTATTGAGCAGTAAATGGTTAACTCTGTACAGGCACAGAAGTCTCTGAAACAGCTTTTTAATTGTGGAGTCCCGGACCACACTGCTTGTCCCCTGCTCCCAGGGATTATTGAGCAGTAAATGGTTAACGATATACAGCACAGAGGTTTCTGAAATAGCTTTTTAATTGGGGACTCCCGAGACCACACTGCCTGTTCCCAGCTCCCAGGGATTATTGAGCAGTAAATGGTTAACTATATATTGGCACAGAGGTCTCTGAAACAGCTTTTTAAATGGAGGCTCCCGGACCACACTGCCTGTCCCCTGCTCCCAGGTATTATTGCGAAGTAAATGGCTAACTATATCCAGCACAGAGGTCACAGAAACAACTTTTTAATTGGGTGCTCCCGGAGCCACACTGCCTGTCCCCTGCTCACAGGGATTATTGAGAAGTAAATGGTTAACTATATACAGCACATACGTCTCTGAAACAGCTTTGTTATTGGGGGCTCCAGAGGCCACACTGTCTGTCCCCCTGCTCCAGGGGATTATTGAGCAATAAATGGTTAACTATACAAAGCACAGAGGTCTCTGAAACAGCTTTTTAATTGTGAGCTCCCGGACCACACTGCCTGTCCCCTGCTCCCAGGGATGATTGAGAAATAAATGGTTAACTATATACAGCACAGAGGTCTCTGAAACAGTTTTTTAATTGGGAGCTCCCAGACCACACTCCCTGTCCACTGCTCCCAGGGAATATTGAGCAGTAAATGGTTAACTCTGTACAGGCACAGAGGTCTCTGAAACAGTTTTTTAATTGGGAGCTCCCAGACCACACTCCCTGTCCACTGCTCCCAGGGAATATTGAGCAGTAAATGGTTAACTCTGTACAGGCACAGAGGTCTCTGAAACAGCTTTTTAATTGGGGGCTCCCGGACCACACTGCCTGTCCCCTACTCCCAGGGATTATTGAGAAGTAAATGGTTAACTCTGTACAGCCACAGAGGTCTCTGAAACAGCTTTTTAATTGGGGGCTCCCGGACCACACTGCCTGTCCCCTACTCCCAGGGATTATTGAGAAGTAAATGGTTAACTCTGTACAGCCACAGAGGTCTCTGAAGCAGTTTTGTAATTCGGGGCTCCCGGAGCCACACTGCCTGTCCCCTGCTCCCATGAATTATTGAGAGGAAGAAAATAGTTAACTATATACAGCACAGAGATCTCTGAAACAGCTTTTTAATTGGGGGCTCCCGGACCACACTGCCTGTCCCCTGCTCCCAGGGATTATTGAGCAGTAAATGGTTAACTATATACAGCACAGAGGTCACTGAAACAGCTTTTTAATTGCGCGCTTCCGACGCCACACTGCCTGTCCCCTGCTCCCAGGGATTATTGAGCAGTAAATGATTAACAATAAAAAGACACAGAGGTCACTGAAACAGCTTTTTAATGGGGGCTCCCGGACCACACTGCCTGTCCCTTGCTCCCAGGGATTATTAAGCAGTAAATGGTTAACTATATACAGCACAGAGGTCTCTGAAACAGCTTTTTAATTGCGCGCTTCCGACGCCACACTGCTTGTCCCCTGCTTCCAGGGATTATTGAGAGGAAGTAAATGGTTAACTATATACAGCACAGAGGTCCCTGAAGCAGCTTATTAATTGCGGGCTCCCGAGGCCACACTGCTTGTCCCCTGCTCCGAGGGATTATTGAGTGGAAGTAAATGGTTAACTATATACATCACAGATGTATCTGAAACAGCTTTTTAATTGAGGGCTCCAGAGGCCACACTGCCTGGTCCAGCTCCAAAGGATTATTGAGCAGTAAATGGTTAACTGTATACAGGCACAGAGGTCTCTGAAACAGCTTTTTAATAGGGATTTCCTGGACCACACTGCCTAGCCACTGCTCCCATGGATTATTGAACAGTAAATGGTTAACCATGTAGAGGCACAGAGGTCACTGAAACAGCTGTTTAATTGGGGGGCTCCCGAGGCCACACTGCCAGTCCCCTGCTCCCAGGGATTATTGAGCAATAAATGGTTAACTATCAACAGCACAGAAGTCACTGAAACAGCTTTTTAATGGGGGCTGCCGGACCACACTTCCTGTCCCCTGCTACCAGGGATTATTTACCGGTAAATGGTCAACTATATCCAGCACAGAGATCTCTGAAACAGCTTTCTAATTGGGGGCTCCCATACCACACTCCCTGTCCACTGCTCCCAGGGATTATTGAGCAGTAAATGGTTAACTCTGTACAGGCACAGAGGTCGCTGAAACAGCTTTTTAATTGGGGGCTCCAGGACCACACTGCCTGTCCCCTGCTTTCAGGGATTATTGAGCAGTAAATGGTTAACTATATACAGCACATACCTCTCTGAAACAGCTTTGTTATTGGGGGCTCCAGAGGCCACACTGCCTGTCACCTGCTCCCAGGGATTATTGAGCAGTAAATGGTTAACTATGTACAGGCGCAGAGGTCTCTGAAACAGCTTTGTAATTGGGAGCTCCCGGAAAACACTACCTGTACCCTGCTCCCAGGGATGAATGAGAAATAAATGGTTAACTATATACTGCACAGAGGTCTCTGAAACAGCTTTTTAATTTCGGGCTCCCAGACCACACTGCCTGTCCACTGCTCCAATGGATTATTGAGCCGTAAATGGTTAACTATATACAGTACAGAGATATCTGAAACAGATTTTTAATTGGGGGCTCCTGAGGCCACACTGCCTGTCCCCTGCTACCAGGGATAACTGAGCAGTAAATGGTTAACTATATACAGGGACAGATGTCTCTGTAACTGCTTTTTAATTGGGGGCTCCCAAGGCGTGACTTCCTGTCACCTGCTCTCAGGGATTATTGAGCAGTAAATGGTTAACTCTGTACAGGCACAGAGGTCTCTGAAACAGTTTTTTAATTGGGAGCTCCCGGACGACACTGCCTGTCCCCTGCTCCCAGGGATGATTGAGAAATAAATGGTTAACTATATACAGCACAGAGGTCTCTGAAACAGCTATTTAATTGGGGGCTCCCAGACCACACTCCCTGTCCACTGCTCCCAGGGAATATTGAGCAGTAAATGGTTAACTCTCTACAGGCACAGAGGTCTCTGAAACTGCTTTTTAATTGGGGGCACCCGGACCACACTGCCTGTCCCCTACTCCCATGGATTATTGAGAAGTAAATGGTTAACTATATGCAGCACATACCTCTCTGAAACAGCTTTTTAATTTGGTCTCCCGAGGCCACACTGCCTGTGCCCTGCGCCCAGGGATTATTGAGCAATAAATGGTTAACTATATACAGGCACAGAGGTCTCTGAAACAACTTTGTAATTCGGGGCTCCCGGACCACACTGCCTGTCCCCTGCTCCCAGGGATTATTGAGAGGAAGAAAATGGTTAACTATATACAGCACAGAGGTCTCTGAAACAGCTTTTTAATTGGGGGCTCCCGAGGCCACACTGCCTGTCCCCTGCTCTCAGGGATTATTGAGCAGTAAATGGTTAACTATATACAGCACAGAGGTCACTGAAACAGCTTTTTAATGGGGGCTCCCCGACCACACTGCCTGTCCCCTGCTCCCAGTGATTATTAAGCAGTAAATGGTTAACTACATACAGCACAGAGGTCTCTGAAACAGCTTTTCTATTGGGGGCTCCCGAGGCCACACTGCCTGTCCCCTGCTCCCAGGGATTATTAAGCAGTAAATGGTTAACTACATACAGCACAGAGGTCTCTGAAACAGCTTTTCAATTGGGGGCTCCCGAGGCCACACTGCCTGTCCCCTGCTCCCAGGGATTATTGAGAAGTAAATGGTTAACTATATACAGCACAGAGGTCTCTGAAACAGCTTTTTAATTGGGGGCTCCGGAGGCCGTACTGCCTGTCCCCTGCTCCCAGAGATTATTGAGAGGACATAAACGGTTAGCTGTATACAGGCTCAGAGGTCTCTGAAACAGCTTTTTAATTGCGCGCTCCCGAGGCCACACTGCTTTCCCCTGCTCCCAGGGATTATTGAGTGGAAGTAAATGATTAACTATATACAGCACAGATGTATCTGAAACAGCTTTTTAATTGGGGGCTCCAGAGGCCACACTGCCTGGTCCAGCTCCAAAGGATTATTGAGCAGTAAATGGTTAACTGTAGACAGGCACAGAGATCTCTGAAACAGCTTTTTAATAGGAATTTCCTGGACCACACTGCCAGTCCCCTGTTCCCAGGGATTATTGAGCAGCAAATGGTTAACTCTGTACAGGCACAGTGGTCTCTGAAGCAGCTTTGTAATTCCAAGGCTCCCGGAGCCACACTGCCTGTCCCCTGCTCCCAGGAATTATTGAGAGGAAGTAAATGGTTAACTATATACAGCACAGAGGTCTCTGCAACAGCTTTTTAATTGGGGGCTCGGGAGGCCACACTGCCTGTCCCCTGCTCTCAGGGATTATTGAGAGGAAGTAAATGGTTAACTATATACAGCACAGAGGTCTCTGCAACAGCTTTTTAATTGGGGGCTCGGGAGGCCACACTGCCAGTCCCCTGCTCCATGGGATTATTGAGATATAAATGGTTAACTATATACAGCACAGAGGTCTCTGAAACAGCTTTTTATTTGGGGGCTCCCGGAACACACTCCCTGTCCACTGCTAATAGGGAATATTGAGCAGTAAATGGTTAACTCTGTACAGGTAGAGAAGTCTCAGAAACAGCTGTTTAATTGGGAGCTCCCGGACAACACTGCCTGTCCCCTGCTCCCAGGGATGATTGAGAAGTAAATGGTGAACTATATACAGCACATACCTCTCTGAAACAGCTTTGTTATTGGGGGTTCCAGAGGCCACATTGCCTGTCCTCTGCGCCCAGGGATTATTGAGCAATAAATGGTTAACTATATACAGGCACAGAGGTCTCTGAAACAACTTTGTAATTCGGGGCTCCCGGAGCCACACTGCCTGTCCCCTGCTCCCAGGGATTATTGAGAGTAAGTTAATGGTTAACTATATACAGCACAGAAGTCTCTGAAACAGCTTTTTAATGGGGGCTCCCGGACCACACTGCCTGTCCCCTGCTCCCAGGGATTAGTAAGCAGGAAATAGTTAACTACATACAGCACAGAGGTCTCTGAAACAGCTTTTTAATTGGGGACTCCCGAGGCCAATCTGCCTGTCCCCTGCTCCCAGGGATTATTGAGAAGTAAATGGTTAACTATATGCAGCACAGAGGTTTCTGAAACAGCTTTTTAATTGGGGGCTCCCGAGGCCACACTGCCTGTCCCCTGCTCCCAGGGATTATTGAGAGGAAGTAAATGGTTAACTATATACAGCACAGATATTTCTGAAACAGCTTTTTAATTGGGGGCTCCAGAGGCCACACTGCTTGTTCCAGCTCCCAAGTATTATTGAGCAGTGAATGGTTAACTGTAGACAGGCACAGAGATCTCTGAAACAGCTTTTTAATTGGGAGCTCCCGAGGCCACACTGCCTGTCCCCTGCTCTCAGGGATTATTGAGCAGTAAATGATTAACAATAAACAGGCAGAGATCACTGAAACAGCTTTTTAATGGGGGCTCCCGGACAACACTGCCTGTGGTCTGCTACCAGGGTTTATTGAGAAATAAATGGTTAACTATATAGCACAGAAGTCTCTGAAACAGCTTTTTAATTGGGGGCTCCCAGAACACACTCCCTGTCCACTGCTAATAGGGAATATTGAGCAGTAAATGGTTATCTCTGTACAGGTAGAGAAGTCTCAGAAACAGCTGTTTAATTGGGAGCTCCCGGACAACACTGCCTGTCCCCTGCTCCCAGGGATGATTGAGAAGTAAATGGTTAACTATATACAGCACATACCTCTCTGAACCAGCTGTGTTATTGGGGGCTCCAGAGGCCACATTGCCTGTCCCCTGCGCCCAGGGATTATTGAGCAATAAATGGTTAACTATATACAGCACACACCTCTCTGAACCAGCTGTGTTATTGGGGGCTCCAGAGGCCACATTGCCAGTCCCCTGCGCCCAGGGATTATTGAGAGGAAGTAGATGGTTAACTATATACAGCACAGAGGTCTCTGAAACAGCTTTTTAAATGGGGGCTCCCGAGGCCACACTGCCTGTCCCCTGCTCTCAGGGATTATTAAGCAGTAAATGGTTAACTACATACAGCACAGAGGTCTCTGAAACAGCTTTTTAATTGGGGGCTCCGGAGGCCGCACTGCCTGTCCCCTGCACCCAGAGATTATTGAGAGGACGTAAACGGTTAACCATATACAGGTACAGAGGTCTCTGAAACAGCTTTTTAATTGCGCGCTCCCGAGGCCACACTGCTTGTCCCCTGCTCCCAGAGATTATTGAGAGGACGTAAACGGTTAACTATATGCAGCACAGAGGTCTCTGAAACAGCTTTTTAATTGGGGGCTCCGGAGGCCGCACTGCCTGTCCCCTGCTCCCAGAGATTATTGAGAGGAAGTAAATGGTTAACTATATACAGCACAGATGTATCTGAAACATCTTTTTAATTGCGGGCTCCAGAGGCCACAGTGCCTGGTCCATCTCCCAAGGATTATTGAGCAGTAAATGGTTAACTGTATATAGGCACAGGGATATACAGTCAACATTTCCATCTCTGTGTGGCCAGGGTGTGCTCTGTATTACCACGGCAGCTCCTGTTCAACATTCCCATCTCTGTGTGGCCAGGGTGTGCTCTGTATAACCCCAGCAGCTCCTAGTCAACATTACCATCTCTGTGTGGCCAGGGTGTGCTCTGTATAACCTCAGCATCTCCTGGTCAACAGTCACATTTCTGTGTGTGGCCAGGGTGTGCTTTGTATAACCCCTGCTGCCCCTGGTCAACATTCCCATCTTTGTGTGACCAGGGTGTGCTCTGTATAACCCCGGCAGCTCCTGGTCAACATTCCCATCTCTGTGTGGCCAGGGTGCGCTCTGTATAGACACTGCAGCTCCTGGTCAACATTCCCATCTCTGTGAGGCCAGGGAGTGCTCTGTATAACCCCGGCAGCTCCTGGTCAATATTCCCATCTCTGTGTGGCCAGGGAGTGCTCTGTATAACCCCGGCAGCTCCAGGTCAACATTCCCATCTCTGTGTGGCCAGGGTGTGCACTGTATAACCACTGCAGCATCTGATTAACATTCCCATCTCTGTGTGTGCAGAGTGCGCTCTGTATAACTGCTGGAGATCCTCGTCAACATTCTCATCTCTGTGTGGCCAGGCTGTGCTCTCTATAACCCCAGAACTTCCTCGTCAATATTCCCATCTCTGCGTGTCCAGGTTGTGCTCTGTATAACCACGGAAGCTCCTGGTTATTATTCCCATCTCTGTGTGGCCAGGGTATGCTCTGTATAACCCCAGCAGGTCCTGGACAACATTCCCTTCTCTGCCTGGCAAGGGTGTGCTCTGTATAACCACAGCAGCTACAGGTCAACATTCCCATCTCTGCGTGGCCAAGGTGTGCTTTGTATAACCCCTGTAGCTCCTGGTCAACATTCCCATCTCTGTGTGGCAGGGGTGTGCTCTGTATAACCTCAGCATCTCCTGGTCAACAGTCCCATCTCTGTGTGTGGCCAGGGTGTGCTTTGTATAACCCCTGCTGCTCCTGGTCAACATTCCCATCTCTGTGTGGCCAAGGTGTGCTTTGTATAACCCCTGCAGCTCCTGGTCAACATTCCCATCTCTGTGTGGCCAGGGTGTGCTCTGTATAACCTCAGCATCTCCTGGTCAACATTCCCATCTCTGTGTGGCCAAGGTGTGCTTTGTATAACCCCTGCAGCTCCTGGTCAACATTCCCATCTCTGTGTTTGCAGGGTGTGCTCTGTATAACTCCTGCAGCTCCTGGTCGACATTCCCATCTCTGTGTGGCCAGGGTGTGCTCTGTATAACTCCTGCAGCTCCTGGTCGACATTCCCATTTCTGTGTGGACAGGGTGTGCTCTGTATAACTCCTGCATCTCCTGGTCAACATTTCAATCTCTGTGTGGCCAGGGAGTGCTCTGTATAACCTCTGCAGCTCCTGGTCTGCATTCCCATCTCTGTGTGGCCAGGGTGTGCTCTGTATAACCACTGCAGCATCTGGTTAACATTCCCATCTCTGTGTCTCCAGAGCACGCTCTGTATAACTGCTGGAGATCCTGGTCAACATTCTCATATCTGTGTGGCCAGGATGTGCTCTGTATAAGCCCAGAATTTCCTCGTCAATATTCCCATCTCTGCGTGTCCAGGGTGTGCTCTGTATAAACCCGGAAGCTCCTGATCAACATTCCCATCTCTGCCTGGCAAGGGTGTGCTCTGTATAACCTCAGCCTCTCCTAGTCAACGATCCCATCTCTGTGTGGCCAGGGTGTGCTCTGTATAACCCCTGCTGCTCCTGGTCAACATTCCCATCTCTGTGTGGCCAGGGTGTGCTCTGTATAACCCCTGCAGCTCCTGCTCAACATTCCCATCTCTCTGTGTGGCCAGGGTGTGCTCTGTATAACCCCTGCAGCTCCTGGTCAACATTCCCATCTCTGTGTGGCCAGGCTATGCTCTGTGTAACTCCTTTAGCTCCTGGTCAACATTCCCATCTCTGTGTGCCCAGGGTGTTCTGTTTGTAACCCCTGCAGCTCCTGGACAACATTCCCATCTGTGTGTGGCAAGGGTGTGCTCTGTATAACCCCGGCAGCTCCTGGTCAACATTCCCATTTCTGTGTGGCCAGAGTGTGCTCTGTATACCTCCTGAAGCTCCTGGTCAACATTCCCATCTCTGTGTGACCAGGGTGTTCTGTGTATAACCCCTGCAGGTCCTAGTCAACATTCCCATCTCTGTGTAGCCAGGGTGTGCACTGTATAGACCAGGCAGCTCCTGGTCGACATTCCCAGCTGTGTGTGGCCAGGGTGTGATCTGTATAAACACTGCAGCTCCTGGTCAACATTCCCATCTCTGTGTGGCCAGGGAGTGCTCTGTATAACCCCGGCAGCTCCTGGTCAACATTCCCATCTCTGTGTGGCCAGGGTGTGCTCTGTATAACCTCAGCATCTCCTCGTCAACAGTCCCATCTCTGTGTGTGGCCAGGGTGTGTTCGGTATAACCCCTGCAGCTCCTGGTCAACATTCCCATCTCTGTGTGGCCAGGGTGTGCTCTGTATAACCCCTGCTGCTCCTGGCCAACATTCCCATCACTGTGTGGCCAGAGTGTGCTCTGTATAACCCCTGCAGCTCCTGGTCTGCATTCCCATCTCTGCGTGGCCAGGGTGTGCTCTGTATAACCCCTGCAGCTCCTGGTCAACATTCCCATCTCTGAGTGGCCACTGTGTGCTCTGTATAACCCCTGCAGCTCCTGGTCAACATTCCCATCTCTCTGTGTGGCCAGGGTGTGCTCTGTATAACCCCTGCAGCTCTTGGTCAACATTCCTATCTCTCTATGTGGCCACGGTGTGCTCTGTAAAACCCCGGCAGCTCCTGGTCAACATTCCCATCTCTGTGTGGCCAGGCTATGCTCTGTATAACTCCTTTAGCTCCTGGTCAACATTCCCATCTCTGTGTGGCCAGGGAGTGCACTGTATAACCCCGGCAGCTCCTGGTCAACATTCCCATCTCTGTGTGGCCAGGGTGTGCTCTGTATAACCCCTGCAGCTCCTGGTCACCATTCCCATCTCTGTCTGGCCAGGGTGTGCTCTGTATAACCCCCGCAGCTCCTGATCACCATTTCCATGTCTGTGTGGCCAGGGTGTGCTCTGTAGAACCCCAGCAGCTCCTGGTCAACATTCCCATCTCTGTGTGGCCAGGGTGTGCACTGTACATCACCAGCAGCTCCTGGTCAACATTCCCATCACTGTGTGGCCAGGTTGTGCTCTGTATAACCCCTGCAGCTCATGGACAACATTCCCATCTCTGTGTGGCCAGGGTGTGCTCTGTATAACCACTGCAGCTCCTGGTCACCATTCCCATGATTGTGTGGCCAGGGTGTGCTCTGTATAACCCCAGGAGCTCATGGTCACCATTTCCATGTCTGTGTGGCCAGGGTGTGCTCTGTATTACCCCACCAGCCCCTGGTCACAATTCCCACTTCTGTGTGGCCAGGGTGCTCTCTATATAACTCCTGAAGCTCCTGGTTAGCATTCCCATCTCTGTGTGGCCAGGGTGTGCTCTGTATAACCCCAGCAGCTCCTGGGCAACATTCCCCGCTCTGTGTGGCCAGGGTGTGCACTGTATAACCCCAGCAGCTCCTGTGCAACATTCCCCTCTCTGTGTGGCCAGGGTGTGCACTGTGTAGCCCCTGCAGCTCCTGGTCAACATTCCCATCTCTGCGTGGCAAACGATTTGCTCTGTATAACCCCAGCAACTCCTGGACTACATTCTCATCTCTGCGTGTCCAGGGTGTGCTCTGTATAACCCCTGCAGCTCCTGGTCTGCATTCCCATCTCTGTGTGGCCAGAGTGTGCTCTGTATAACCCCTGCAGCTCCTGGTCTGCATTCCCATCTCTGTGTGGCCAGAGTGTTCTCTGTATAACCCCTGCAGCTCCTGGTCAACATTCCAATCTCTGTGCGGCCAGGGTGTGCTCTGTAATACCTCTGCAGCTCCTGGTCAACATTCCCATCTCTGAGTGGCCACGGTGTGCTCTGTATTACCCCAGCAACTCCTGGTCAACATTCCCATCTCTGAGTGGCCACGGTATGCTCTGAATGACGCCTGCAGCTCCTGGTCAACATTCCCATCTCTGTGTGGCCTGGGTGTGCTCTGTATAACCCCTGCAGCTCCTGGTCTGCATTCCCATCTCTGTGTGGCCAGAGTGTGCTCTGTATTACCCCAGTAACTCCTGGTCAACGTTCCCATCTCTGTGTTCCCAGGGTGTGCACTGTATAACCACGCCAGCTCCATCTCAACATGCCCATCTCTGTGTGGCAAGGCTGTTTTCTGGAAAACCCGGCAGCTCCTGGTCAACAATCCCATCTCTGTGTGGCCAGGGTGTGCTCTGTATAACCCCTGCAGCTCCTGGTCAACATTCCCATCTTTGTGTGGCCAGGGTGTGCTCTCTATAACCCCTGCAACTCCTGGTCAACATTCCCATCTCTGCGTGGCAAGGGTGTGCTCTGTATAACCCCAGCAAATCCTGGAAAACATTCCCATCTCTGCCTGTCCAGGATGTGCTCTGTATTACCACTGCAGCTCTTGGTCTGCATTCCCATCTCTGTGTGGCCAGAGTGTGCTCTGTATAACCATTGCAGCTCCTGTTCAACATTCCCATCTCTGTGTGGCCAGAGTGTGCTCTGTATAACCCCTGCAGCACCTGGTCAACATTCCCATCTCTGTGTGGCCAGGGTGTGCTCTGTATAACCCCTGCAGCTCCTGTTCAACATTTCCATCTCTGCGTGGTCAGGGTGTGCTCTGTATAACCCCAGCAACTCATGGTTAAAAATTCGCATTTCTGTGTGTCCAGGATGTGCACTGTATAACCCCGGGAGCTCCTGGTCACCATTCCCATGCCTGTGTGGCCAGGGTGTGCTCTGTATTACCCATGATGTGGAGATGCCGGCGTTGGACTGTGGTGAGCACAGTACGAAGTCTTACAACACCAGGTTAAAGTCGAACAGGCTTGTTTCGATGGCACTAGCTTTCGGAGAGCTGCTCCTTCCTCAGGTGAAGGTGCCAGGGTGTGCTCTGTATAACCCCTGCAGCTCCTGGTCAACATTCCCATCTCTGTGTGTGGTCAAGGTGTGCTCTCTGTGTTGACCAGGAGTTGCCGGGGTTATACAGTGCACACCCTTGCCACACAGAGGTGGGAATGTTGACCAGGAGCTGCAGGGCTATACAGAGTACATCCTTGCCACACAGAGATGGAAATGTTGACCAGGAGCTGCAGAGGTTTTTCAGAGCACACCCTTGCCGCACAGAGATGGGAATGTTGACCAGGAGCTGCAGGGGTTACACAGTGCACACCGTGGCCACACAGAGATGGGAATGTTCACCAGGAGCTGCTGGGGTTATACAGAGCACATCTGGCCACACATAGATGAGAATGTTGACCTGGCGCTGCAGG
Organism: Scyliorhinus torazame; assembly: GCF_047496885.1. Taxonomy (NCBI): domain Eukaryota; kingdom Metazoa; phylum Chordata; class Chondrichthyes; order Carcharhiniformes; family Scyliorhinidae; genus Scyliorhinus; species Scyliorhinus torazame. The sequence goes on from NW_027309082.1 coordinate 27,085, forward strand.
GGTTATACAAAGCACACCCTGGCCACACAGAGATGGGAATGTTGACCAGGAGCTGCAGGGGTTATACAGAGCACACCCTGGCCACACACAGATGGGAATGTTGACCAGGAGCAGTAGGGGTTACACAATGCACACCTTGTCCACACAGAGATGGGAATGTTGACCAGGATCTCCAGTAGTTATACAGAGCACACCCTGGCCACACACAGATGGGAATGTTGACCAGGGGCTTGTGGGGTTTTACAGAGCACACCCTGGCCACACACATAGATGGGACTGTTGACCAGGAGCTGTAGGGGTTTTACAGAGCGGACCCTGGCCACACAGAGATCGGAATGTTGACCAGGAGCTATTGGAGTTACACAGAACACTCCCTGCCGACACAGAGATTTGAATGTTGACCAGGTGCAGGCGTTATACAGAGCACACCCTGCCAACACAGAGATGGGAATGTGACGAGGAGCAGCTGGGTTTATACAGAGCACACCCTGGCCACACAGAGATTGGACTGTTGACCAGGAGCTCCTGGGGTGTGCGTGTGTGTGAGTGTGTTCGTGTCTCTGTGTGTGTGAGTGTATTACTGTCTGTCTCTGTGTGTGTGTAAGTGTATTACTGTATGTGTGTGTGTAAGTGTGTGTGTGTGTTAGTGAACTACTGTCTCTGTCTGTGTGAGTGTGTTATTGTCTCTGTATGTGAGTGTGTTAGTATCTGTGTGAGTGTTCTATTGTCTCTGTCTGTGTGTGTCAGTGCCTGTATGTGTGAGTGTGTTAGTGTCTGTGTGCGTGTGTGTGAGTGTGTTGCTGTCTCTGTATGTGTGCTTTTGTGTGTCAGTGTCTGTGTGAGTGTATTACTGTCTGTGTGTGTGTGTGAGTGTTAGTGTCTGTGTGAGTGTATTTCTGCCTGTCTGTGTGTGTGTAAGTGTATTACTGTACGTGGGTGTGTGTGTGTGTGTCAGTGTCTGTGTTAGTGTATTACTGTCTCTGTATGCGTGAGTGTGTTAGTGTCTGTGTGAGTGTGTTACTGTCTCTGTATGTGTGTGTTTATGTGTCAGTGTCTGTATGTGTGAGTGTGTTAGTGTCTGTGTGCGTGTGTGTGAGTGTATTACTGTCTGCGTGTGTGTTAGTGTCTGTGTGAGTGAGTACATTACTGTCTCTGTCTGTGTGTGTGTGTCTCTGTATGTGTGTGTGGGTTAGTGTCTGTGTGAGTGTGTTACTGTCTCTGTATGTGTGTGTGAGTGTGTTGCTGTCTCTGTATGTGTGTTTTTGTGTGTCAGTGTCTGTATGTGTGAGTGTGTTCTTGTCTGTGTGCGTGTGTGTGAGTGTATTACTGTATGTGTGTGTGTGAGAGAGAGTGTTTTAATGTCTGCGTGTGTGTGTGAGTGTATTACTGTCTGAGTGTGTGTAAGTGTATTACTGTATGTGGGTGTGTGAGTGTGTGTCAGTGTCTGTGTTCGTGTATTACTGTCTCTGTATGCGTGAGTGTGTTAGTGTCTGTGTGAGTGTGTTACTGTCTCTGTATGTGTGTGTTGATGTGTCAGTGTCTGTATGTGTGAGTGTGTTACTGTCTGCGTGTGTGTGTGTGAGTGTGTTACTGTCTGTGTGTGTATATTTGTGTATATTTATTTGACTTCCTCAACACACGTCGACCAGACTTCCGATGTCTTTCCCAGGCTGATGTATAATTTCATTGTTTATTTCCCTTCCTCACAGTGAACCTCATCACAATTGTGATCCTGAAGAGAAGAAACTGTGGGCTGTCCAAATGTGTGACTTGTTACCTGGTGGCCATGGCAGTGGGGGATCTACTGGTCGTTATTCTCGACCTGATATTGAGACACATTCCCATTGTTTTTAAGGAACAGTTTAATTTCCTGCGGTCCATCCCCGTGTGTAATATCCACGCCGCCCTGCTTTTTGCAGCCACTGACTGTTCTGTCTGGTTCACCGTCATTTTCACCTTTGATCGATTTGTGGCCATTTGTTGCCCGAAGCTGAAAAATAAACATTGCAGCGAGAAAACGGCGGCTGTGGTTCTGGGAACAGTGGCTGTGCTGAGCTGTTTGAAGGACATTTCCTGGGGGTTTATGATGACCGGTGGGTATTGGCTGTGGAACGACCCCTGGTTTTGTGCTGTCGCAGAGGATGTTCTGTTCTCTCCGGTCTGGGGACCAATCGAGTTCCTCCACCACATTCTAACCCCGTGTGTTCCATTCGCCCTGATTCTGCTGCTCAATGTTCTCATCGTCAGACACATTGTCCTGAGCAGCAGGGCCCGCAGGAGACTCCGGGCTCACAGCAGTGGGGACAGTCCCAGAGACCCAGAGATGGAGAGTCGGAGGAAATCCATCATTTTACTCTTCATTATCTCTGCCAATTTCATCTTGTTATGGTCAACGTTAATGATTTATTCTATATGGAGCCGGATGTGGTGGCTGGGGTATGGGTTTATATGGTTAGATGATTATGTTCAGGAATTGGGCTTCATGCTGCAGCTCCTGAGTTGCTGCACAAACACTGCGATTTACGCCGTGACACAGACTCAGTTCAGGCAGCAGTTGAAGAATGTGCTGGAAGTTCCCTTTAGATCAATTCTTCAATTCATTAAATCCTGAGAGGAAACCCCACCCACACGGCATCTCCCTCCTCGCACTACCGGTAAAACTGACCAGCCCCAGCCAGCCTCACCCTGATTTACCACTCTGCATTACCAGGACTATCGGTGGGTGGGTTTGACTCCCCCCATGGCCGATCAACTGGGTGTGCGGCTTCCCACCTTTACCGATCACCTAGGTGTGTGCCTCCCCGCATTGCCGATCAGCTGGGAGTGTTCTTCCCCCCATTGCCGATCAGCAGGGAGTGTGCTTCCCCCCCCATTGCCGATCAAAAGTGTGCGTGCTTCCGCGCATTGCCGATCAGCTGGGTCTGCCCTTCCCCGCATTGCCGATCAGCTGGGTGTGTCCTTCCCCCCCATTGCCGAACAGCTGGGTGTGTGCTTCCCCGCATTGCCGAACAGCTGGGTGTGTCCTTCCCCCATCGCCGAACAGCTGGGTGTGTGCTTCCCCGCATTACCGATCAGCTGTGTCTGTCCTTCTCCCCATTGCCGATCAGCTGGGAGTGTGCTTCCCCTCATTGCCGATCAGCTGGCTGTGTGCTTCCCCTCATTGCCGATCAGCTGGCTGTGTGTGACTCCCCCAATGCCGATCAGCTGGATGTGTGCCTCTCCCCATTGCGATCAGCTGGATGTGTGCCTCTCCGAAATGCCGATCAGCTGGGTGTGTGCTTCCCCAATTGCCGATCAGCTGGGTCTGTCCTTTCCCCCATTGCCGATAAGCTGGGTGTGTCCTTCCCCCCATTGCCGTACAGCTGGGTGTGTGCTTCCCCGCTTTGCTGATCAGCTGGGTGTGTTCTTCCCCGCTTTGCCGATCAGCTGGGAGTGTGCTTCCCCCAATTAACGATCAGCAGTGTGCGTGCTTCCCCCCATTGACGATCAGCTGGATGTGTGTGACTCCCCCAATGCCGATCAGCTGGATGTGTGCCTCTCCCCATTGCCGATAAGCTGGGTGTGTGCCTCACACTTAAACACAGTCTGTGCAGCAGAATGTGCCCCAGACAGAGACAGAGACTGAGACACAGACATACACAGATACACAGACAGAGGTAGAGAGAGACACAGACAGAGACAGGGACACAGACAGACACAGAGATACAGACAGGGACACAGACACAGGCACAGACACAGACAGATACAGAGACAGAGACTGAGACACAGACAGACACAGAGACACAGACAGAGGTACAGAGAGACACAGACAGAGGCACAGACAGCGACAGGGACACAGACAGAGACACAGACAGCGACAGGGACACAGACAGACACAGAGATACAGACAGAGGTACAGAGAGACACAGACAGAGATACAGACAGAGACAGGGACACAGGCAGACACAGAGATACAGACAGAGGTACAGAGAGACACAAACAGAGACACAGACAGAGACAGGGACACAGTCAGAGACACAGAGACACAGACAGGGCCAAAGACAGACACAGAGACACAGACGGAGGTACAGAGAGACACAGACAGAGACACAGACAGAGAAATAGGGATACCGACAGACACAGAGATACAGACAGGGACACAGACACAGACAGAGACACAGACAGAGACACAGGCAGAGACAGACACAGAGACACAAATAGAGACACAGACAGAGACACAGACAGCGACAGACACAGAGACACAGACCGATACACAGACACAGAGACACAGAGACACAGACAGAAACAGGGATACAGACAGACACAGAGATAGACAGGGACACAGACAGAGACACAGACAGAGACACAGACAGCGACAGACACAGAGACACAGACAGATACACAGACAGAGACACAGACAGAAACAGGGATACAGACAGACACAAAGATACAGACAGGGACACAGACACAGACAGAGACACAGACAGAAACACAGACAGACACAGGGACACAGGCAGACACAGAGATACAGACAGGGACACAGACAGAGACACAGATAGAGACAGGGATACAGACAGACACAGAGATACAGACAGGGACACAGACACAGACAGACACAGAGACACAGACAGAGACACCGACAGATACAGAGACACAGACAGAGACACAGGCAGAGACAGAGACAGACACAGAGACAGAGACAGAGACAGACACAGAGACACAGACACAGCCTGAGACACAGACAGAGAAACAGCCTGAGACACAGACAGATACAGGCAGAGACACAGACACAGAGACATAGACAGGGTCACAGCACAGACAGAGACACCGACAGAGACACAGGCATAGACACAGACATAGACACAGACATAGGCAGAGACACAGACTGAGACACAGACATAGACACAGACATAGGCAGAGACACAGGCAGACACAGAGACACAGATAGAGACAGACTCAGTCCCACCCGCACTCACTGCTCACCAGCTGCTGTCCACCTTTCCTGCCGCCAGAGACCGCTGCCACCCGCCGCTGGCAACACAAGATGGTCGCGGGGTGTCGCCCATGGCAACACAAGATGGCTGCCGCCAGCACGCAGTGGAAGCTGGGATGGGTGTGACACAGGCGTAATGGCGGCTTCTGCTGCCCATTGGCCCCATTTGGGGTCTTCAGGATTGTTGTGTCTCAATAGACACCGCAGCACTACCCCTCCCCCACCCCGGATATCCCCTCCCCGATATCAACCCTTCCCCGATATCACCACCACCCCGAAATCACCCCCACCCCGATATCACCCCCTCCCCGATATCACCCCCTCCCCGATATCACCCCCACCCCGATATCACCCCCACTCCGACATAACCCCCTCCCTGATATCACCCCATCCCCGATATCACCACCACCCCGATATCAGCCCCACCCCGATATCACCCCATCCCCGATATCACCCCCTCCCCGATATCACCCCCTCCCCGATATCACCCCCACCTCGATATCATTCCCATCCCGATATCACCCCCTCCCCGATATCACCTCCACCCCGAAATCAGCCCCCCCCGATATCACCCCCTCCCCGATATCACCCACTCCCCGATATCATTCACTCCCCGATATCACCCCCTCCCCGATATCACCACCACCCCGATATCACCCCCTCACCGATACCACCACCACCGCGATATCAACCCCTCCTTGATATCACCCCCACCCCGATATCACCCACGCCCCGATACCACTCCCTCCCCGATATCACCCCTTCCCCGGTTTCACCCCATCCCCGATATCACCCCCTCCCCGATATCACCTCCACCCCGATATCATCCCCTCCCCGCTATCACTCCTTTCCCCGATATAACCCCGTCCTCGATATCACCTCCACGCTGATATCACCCCATCCCGATATCACCCTCTCCCATATATCACCTCCACCCGGATATCACCCCCACCCCGGATATCACCCCCTCCCCGATATTACCCCCTCCCCGATATCACTCCCGCCCCGATATCACCCCCTCCCCGATATCACCTCCACGCCGATATCACCCCCACCCCGATATCACCCCCTCCCCGATATCACCCCCACCCCCATATCACCCCCTGCCCTTATATCACCCCCTCCCCGATATCACCCCCTCCCCGATATCACCCCCACCCTGATACCATCCCCTTCCCGATATCACTTCCTCCCGATACCACCCACTCCACGATATCACTCCTTCCCGATATCAACCCCTCCCCGTTATCACCCCTCACCGATATCACCCCCTCCCCGATATCACCCCGCCCCAATATCACCCCTCCCCGACATCAACCCCTCTCAGATATCACTCCCTCCCCAATATCACCCGCTCCACCAGATATGACCCCCTCCCCGATATCAGCCCCAGCTCGATATCAACCCCTCCCCGATATCACCCCTTCCCCGATATCACCCCCTCCCAGATCTCACTCCCCCGCCAATATCACCCCTGCCTGATATCACCACCACCACGATATCACCCCCTCCACGATATCGCACCCTCCCCGATAGCACCCCCTCCCGATATCACCCCCTCCCCGTTATCACCACCTCCCCGATATCACCCACAACCCGATATCATCCCTCCCCGAAATCACCCCCTCACCGATATCACCCCCACCCCGATATCACCCCACCCCGATATCGCCCCCTCCCGATATCACCCCCTCCCCGATATCACCACCTACCCCGATATCACCCCCACCCCGATATCACCCCCTCCCCCGATATCACCACCTCCCCGATATCACCACCTCCCCGATATCACCCCCACCCCGATATCACCCCACCCCGATATCGCCCCTTCCCGATATCACCCCCTCCCCGATATCACCACCTACCCCGATATCACCCCCACCCCGATATCACCCCCTCCCCCGATATCACCACCTCCCCGATATCACCACCTCCCCCCGATATCACCCCAACCCCGATATCACCCCCACCCCGATATCACCCCGCCCCGATATCACCCGCACCCCGATATCACCCCCTGCCCCGATATCACCCCCAGCCCCGATATCACCCCCTCCCCGATATCAACCCCTCCCCGATATCACCCCCACCCTGATATCATCCCCTTCATGATATCACTCCCTCCCGATATCACCCCCTCCACGATATCACTCCTTCCCGATATCAACCCCTCCCCGTTATCACCCCTCCTCGATATCACCCCCTCCCCGATATCACCCCCGCCCCGATATCACCCCCTCCACGACATCACCCCCTCCCAGATATCACTCCCTCCCCAATATCACCCGCTCCACCAGATATGACCCCCTCCCCGATATCAGCCCCAGCTCGATATCAACCCCTCCCCGATATCACCCCTTTCCCGATATCACCCCCTCCCAGAAATCACTCCCCCACCAATATCACCCCTGCCTGATATCACCGCCACCACGATATCACACCCTCCACGATATCACACCCACCCCGATAGCACCCCCTCCCGATATCACCCCTCCCCGATATCACCACCTCCCCGATATCACCCACACCCCGATATCATCCCTCCCCGAAATCACCCCCTCACCGATATCACCCCCACCCCGATATCACCCCCTCCTGATATCACCCCCTCCCCGATATCACCACCTCCCCCGATATCACCCCCACCCCGATATCACCCCCTCCCCCGATATCACCCCCTCCCCGATAGCATCACCTCCCCCGAAATCACCCCCTCCCCGCTATCACCCCCACCCCGCTATCACCCCGCCCCGATATCAGCCCCACCCCGATATCACCCCCAAGCCGATATCACCTCCGCCCCGATATCACCCCCTCCACGATATAAAAGCCAACCCGATATCACCCGGCCCCGATATCACCTCCTCCCAGATATCACACCCACACGAAATTCACCCCTACCTCGATATCACCCCCTCCCCGATACCACCTCCTCCCCGATATAACCCCCTCCCCGATATCACCCCCTCCCCGATATCACCCCCTCGCTGACGTCACCCCCTCCCAGATATCACCCCCTCCCCGAAATCACCCCCTCCCCGATACTGCCCACTCCCCAACACCACTCCGTCCCCAATAGTACCCCCTCCCCGAAATCACCTTCTCCAAGATATCACCCCCCTCCACGATATCACACCCTCCCGGATATCGCCCCCTCCCCAACACCACTGCATTCCCGATAGTAAACCCTCACCGATATCACCCCTTGCCCGTCATCACGCCCTCCCCGACATCACCCCCACCCCGATATCACACCCTCCCCAACATCACCCCCTCCCCGACATCACTCCCTCCCCGACATCACTCCCTCCCCGACATCAACCCCTCACCGACACCACCCCCACCCCGATATCATCCAACCCCGATATCACCACCTCCCAGATATCACCCCCTCCCCGATATCACCCCCACCTCAAAGATCACCCAACCCCAGATATCACCCAACCCCGGAGTTCACGCAACCACAGATATCACCCACCCCCAGAGATGAACCGATCCCCGATATCACCCCCACCCCAATATCACCCCTCCTCGACATCGGCCCCTCCCCGCCTTCACGCCCTCCCGATATCACGCCCATGCTGATATCACCGCCTCCCTGATATCACCCCCTCCCCGATATCACCCTCTCCCCGATTCACCCTCACCCTGATATCACACCCTCCCCGATATCACACCCGCCCCGATATCAACCACTCCCCGATATTACCCCCTCCCTGATAGCACCCCCTCCCCGATATCACCCCCTCCCTGATAGCACCCCGCCCCGATATCAATCCCGCCCCGATATCACCACTCCCCGATATCACCCCCTCCCCGATATCACCCCTCCCCGATAGCACCCCCGCCCCGATATCAATCCCGCCCCGATATCAGCACTCCCCGATATCACCCCCTCCTTGATATCACCCCTCCCCGATATCACCCCCTCCCCGATATCGCCCCCTCCCGATATTGCCCCCACCCCGATATCACCCCCTCCCCGATATCATCCCCACTACGATACCACCCCCACCCCAATATCACCCTCTCCCCGATATCACCCACACCCCAATATTACCCACTACTCATAGATTATCATAGAATTTACAGTGCAGAAGGAGGCCATTCGGCCCATCGAGTCTGCACCGGCTCTTGGAAAGAGCACCCTACCCAAGGTCAACACCGCCACCCTATCCCCATAACCCAGTAACCCCACCCAACACTAAGGGCAATTTTGGACACTTCTTGGATATCAACTCCGCCCCTCCCCCGGAGATCACACCCGTCCGCCAAATGTCACCCCTCCCAACCGGACATCACCCCCCTACATATCATCCCCCCCTCGGATATCAGTCCCCAGAAATAAGATATTATCACCCTGATTAACACCCACAACACCCGGATGCCCCAAGCCAGGTATCATCCCGCCCAATGACACACTCACCCCTCTAAACCAGCCTAACTTGGGCAGGTTTAGCTCAGTGGGCTAAATAGCTGGCTTGCGATGCAGAACAATGCGAGCAGCGCGGGAACAATTCCCGTGGCGGCATCCATAAACAGGCACCGGACTATGGTGACTAGGGGCTTTTCACAGTGACTTCAGAGAAATATACTTGTGACAATGAGCGATTATTATTATTAATATATCATCCCAGCCCTCCCCTCGAATATGGAACCAGCCTGGAATTCATATCCCCCCACCAACCATAACCGCAGAACAGATTTCAGCACCTACCGGATATCACACCACCCCCGATATCAACCAACCCCATATATCACCCCCCCCCCCCGATATCGCCCAGCCCAGATATCACCCAACCCAAGATATCACCCAAATCAGATATCAGCCAATCCCAGATATGAACCTACCCCGGATATCGCCCAACACCAGATATTACCCAACCCCAGATATCATCCAACCCCAGAGATCACCCAACCCCAGGCATCATTCAACATCGGAAATCACCCTACCCCGGATATCACCCTACCCTAAATATCAGCCAACCCCAGAGATCAACCAACATCAGATATCACCCAACCCCAGATGTCACGCAAGCCCAGAGATCACCCAACAGCAGAGATCATTAAACCCCAGATATCAACCAACCCCAGAGATCACTCAACCCCAGACATCACCATACCCCGGATATCAACCAACCCCAGAGATCACCCAACACCAGAGATCACCCAGCCCCAGTATCACCAACCGCAGACATCATCCAACGCCAGAGATCACCCTACACCGGATATCATCCAACCCCAGAGATCACCCAACCCTAGAGATCACCCAACCCCAGAGATCACCCAACTCCAGAGATCACACAAACCCAGACATCACCGAACCCCAGACATCACCCTACCCCGGATATCACCCAACGCCAGAGATCACCCAACCCCAGAGATCAGCCAACCCCAGAGATTACCCAACCCCAGACATCACCCAACTCCAGACATCACCCTACACCGGATATCACCCAACGCCAGAGATCACCCAACCCCAGAGATCAGCCAACCCCTGATATCACACAACCCCAGATATCACCCAACCCCAGACATCACCCAACCCCAGACATTACCCTATCCCATATATCACCAAACCCGAGAGATCACCAAACCCGAGAGATCACCCAATCCCAGAGATCACACAACCCCACACATCACCCAACCCAAGAGTACACCCATCCCCAGATATCACCCAACCCCAGATATCACCCAACCCCAGAGATCACCCAACCCAAGAGATCACCCATCCCCAGATATCACCCAACCCCAGATATCACCCTACCCCAGAAATCACTCAACCCCAGAGATCACACAACCCGAGAGATCACGCAATCCCAGAGATCACCCAACCTCAGAGATTACCAAACCCCAGGGATCACCCAACCCCAGAGATCACCCAACCACAGACATTACCCTATCCCATATATCACCAACCCCGAGAGATCGCCCAAGCCCAGAGTTCACACAACCCAACACATCACCCAACCCAAGAGATCACCCAACCACAGATATCACCCAACCCCAGAGATCACCCAACCCCAGAGATCTCTCAAATGCAGATATCACCCACCCCGGATATCATCCAACCCCAGCGATCACCCATCCCCAGAAAACACCCAACCCCATATATCACCCAACCCCAGAGATCACCCAACCCCAGAGATCACCCAACCCCATATATCACCCAACCGCAGATATTACCCATCCCCAGATATCACCAACCCCAGAGATCACCGAAACCAATGTATCACCACATCCAAGATATCAACCAACCCCAGATATCACCCAGCCCCAGAGATCACCAAACACAGAGATCACCCAGCCCCAGGTACCATTAAAACACAGATATCACTCAACCCCAGATAAAACAGGACCGCAGATATTAAACTACCCCAGATATCACCCTACCCTAGATATTACCCAACACTAGATATTACCCAACCCCAGAGATCACCCAACCCCAGAGATCACACATGCAGATATCACCACACCCTGATATCACCCAAGCCCAGAGATCACCCAACCCCAGAGATCACCCAACCACAGAGATCACCCAACCCCAGATATCACCCAACCCCAGAAATCACCCAACCCCAGAGATCACCCAACCCGAGATAACAACCAACCCCAGACATCACCCAACTCAATTCATCACCCTACCCCGGAGATCACACAACGTCAGAGATCACCCAACCCCAGAGATCACCCAACCCCAGACATCACCCAACCCCAGAGATCAACCAAACCCCAGATGTCACCTCACCACTGATATTACGCAACCCCAGATATCACCCAACCGCAGAGATCACCCAACCCCAGATATCACCCAACCCCAGAGATCACCCAACCAGATATATCACCCAACCCCGGATATTACCCATCCCCAGAGAGTACCCAACCCCAGAGATCACCCAATCCCAGCTATCACCCAACTCCAAAGATCACCCAATCACAGATATCATCCAAACACAGATATCACTCAATCCCAGATATAACCCAAACCCAGATATCACACTACCCCGGATATCACCCAACCCCAGAGAGCACCCAACCCTAGAGATCATCCAACACCAGAGATCACCCAACCCCAGCGATCACCCAACCCCAGATACCACCCAACCCAGAGATCACCCAACGCCAGAGATCATCCAAACACAGATATCACCCAACCCCAGATATCACCCAACCCCAGATTTCACCCTACCCCGGATATCACCCAACCACAGAGATCACCCAACCCCAGAGATCACCCAATACCAGCTATCACCGAACTCCAATGATCACCCAATCACAGATATCATCCAAACACAGATATCACTCAATCCCAGATATAACCCAACCCCAGATATCTCACTACCCCGGATATCACCCAACCCCAGAGATCACCCAACCCCAGAGATCACCCAACGCCATAGATCGACCAACTCCAGAGATCACCCAACCCCAGGCATCACCCAACCCCAGACATCACCATAACATGTATGTCACCCAACGCCAGAGATCACCCAATCCCAGAGATCACCCAACCCCAGAGATCACCCAACTGCAGGTATCACCCATCCCCGTATATCACCCAACCCCAGAGATCTCCCAACACCAGAGATCACCCAACCCCAGACATCACCCAACCACGGAGATCAGCCAACCCCAATGATCACCCAAGAACAGATATCACAAAACCCCAGATATCACCCAACCCCAGATATCACCCAACCCCAGACATCACCCTACCCCAGATATCACCCAACACCAGATATCACCCAACCCCAGAGATCACCCAACCCCAGAGATCACCCAACTGCAGATATAACTCATCCCCAGTTATCACCCAACCTCAGAGATCACCCAACCCCAGAGATCACCCAACCCCAGATATCACCCAATCCCAGATATCACCCAACCCCAGATATCACCCGACCCCAGAGATCACCCTACCCAGGATATCAACCAACGCCAGAGATCACCCAATCCCAGAGATCACACAACCCCACGTATCACCCAATCCAAGATATCAACCAACCCAAGATATCACCCAACCCCAGAGAGCAACCAACCCCAGAGATCAACTAATCCCAGAGATCACCCTACCCAAGACATCACTCAACCCCAGATATCATCCAAACCCAGATATCACTCAACCCCAGATATAACCCAACCCCAAAGATCACCCAACGCCAGGTATCACCCAATCCAAGATATCACCCAACCCCAGAGATCACTCAACCCCAGACATCACCCTACCCCGGATATCACCCAACACCAGATACCACCCAACCCCAGAGATCACCCAACCCCTGAGATCACCCAACCCCAGAGATCACCCAACCCCGGATATCACCCAACTCCATTATTACCCAACCACAGAGATCACCGAACCCCAGACATCACCCAACTCCAGATATCACCCATCCCTGTATATCACCCAATCGCAGAGATCACCCAAACCCAGCGATCACCCAACCCCAGATACCACCCAACCCAGAGATCACCCAACGCCAGAGATCACCCAACCCCAGATAGCACCCAACCCCAGATATCACCCAACCCCAGATTTCACCCTACCCCGGATATCACCCAACCCCAGATATCACCCAACCCCTGAGATCACCAAACCCCAGAGATCACCCAAATCCAGACATCACCCAACCCCAGACATCGCCCTACCCCAGTTATCACCCATCCCCATATATTACCCAACCCCAGTGATCACCAAACCCTAGAGATCACCCAACTGCAGATATCACCCATCCCCGGATATCACCCAACCCCAGAGATCACCCAACCCCAGAGATCACGCAACGCCAGATATCACCCAACCCCAGAAATCACCCAACCCCAGATATCACCCAACCCCAATATTACCCAACCACAGAATTCACCGAACCCCAGACATCACCCAACTGCAGATATCACCCATCCATGTATATCACCCAATCGCAGAGATCACCCAACCCCAGCGATCATCCAACCCCAGATACCACCCAACCCAGAGATCACCCGACGCCAGTGATCACCCAAACCCAGATATCACCCAACCCCAGATATCACCCAACCCCAGATTTCACCCTACCCCGGAAATCACCCAACCCCAGATATCACCCAACCCCTGAGATCAGCAAACCCCAGAGATCACCCAAATCCAGACATCACCCAACCCCAGACATCGCCCTACCCCAGTTATCACCCATCCCCATATACTACCCAACCCCAGTGATCACCCAACCCTAGAGATCACCCAACTGCAGATATCACCCATCCCCGGATATCACCCAACCCCAGAGATCACCCAACCCCAGAGATCACGCAACGCCAGATATCACCCAACCCCAGAAATCACCCAACCCCAGAGACCACCCAAACCCAGATATCAACCAAGCCCAGAGATCACCCAACCCCAGATCTCACCCAATCCCAGATATCACCCAACCCCAGAGATCACCCAACCCCAGATGTCACCCAACCCCAGATAGCACCCAACCCCAGATAGCACCCAACCCCAGATATCACACAATGCCAGAGATCACCAAATCCCAGAGATCATACAACCCCAGATATCACCCCACCCCAGAGAGGGGTGAGTGGGCTGCGGGATTTGGAGACAACATCAGTCACTGCAGCAGGTCCCTTTTCAAATGTCCTTTCGTTGCGATTGTCCTGAGGGACAACACATTTTATGCTGCTTGGATTCTGAATAGAATCTGTAATTCCTGACTACGCAACAATAATAGCATCAATTAAAAATGCATTTGTTCAGCTCACAATCCCAATCAATGGGATTCTCCCTCGGCAGCATCCTCCAATTCCGCCGGCAGCGCCCCCATGTCGGCGGGTTTCTCGACGGCTTGGGGTGGCCACAATGGGAAACCTCATTGACCGGCTGCGGGAACGGAGAATCCCGTTGTGGCGGGGGGTGCGCCGCGCCGCATAACTGGACTGGCGGGACGGAGAACCGGGCACAGGACATTAAACCGATGGTAATTTTCCAAGAGAATTATCATGGCAAGATACTGATTAATCCATTGATCACTAACGAATTGTATAAATCTTTTAACTACCCACAGTGATATGTATTGGGAAATATTTTCCATGTCTATGATACCAGCAATTATATCTCAGGATTTAATTCCATTAATCATAGTTGTGCCATGACTGAATAGTTTGAGAATTCTCCCTGCCTGTTTCTGACAATGAAAACAGAGCCATTCCAATGATTGAAGTCAGGATGACAGATATTACACCATCGTGTTCATACAACATTGATAGACAGCAGCAAGTTAGCTTTCAGCCCATTGAACACAGTAAATAACGAAGAACATTTAATTGCAACTTTGAATGTGATTATTAAAGGATTGTTTAGTCCATAGTCACAGGCGTAATCTAAATATTGTTCAGACAGTAATCATAACAAGATTTTTCTTTCAAACAGAGTCAGTAATTCCTGACCTTCCAATAATAACACAATAAATTGAACAGCACATTTCGGCTCACAATTAACTAAACTGATCAATTTTCAATCGAATCTCCATGACAAGAATCTGATTATTTTCAGTCCAACGTTTAATGAATATATCTAGAAATCTTTATACTTTTCACAATAATGTGCATTTGGAAATGTCTTTGAGTACCAGCAATTATCTTTCACGTTTTAATTCCATTAATTACTAGAAATATCGCTGCTATGTGGTGGAATTCCATGTGATTTCTCTGCCCGTTTCGACTGAAGACATCTCAGTAATTTGAATGACGGAATCCTGGAAGTAATGTGCTGAGAAACTATTATATATTGTGTTACATATTTCTTTAAATTATTGAGCCTACCTGATGCTACAACTGGATAACTACAAACTCCCGCTGGTGTTGTTGGGGAGACTGGTCCTTTTGGTTCCCTTCTGTATCCTCTAGTGTATCTCCTCTGGAAAATACTGACTGTTCCACAATAAGAGAGTGATCAACCATTGTACCATTCATCATTCATCAATTAGAGCCTGTTTCCCAGGTTTAATGGACTAATCAATGCCGGGGTCTAATGGGATGGTTAAGATTGGAGCTGGCGGATTGGAGGAGAATCAAACCCTGCCATGGCCTTGGTGATTTATTTATCAGTATTACACAGCAGATCCACAGCTCTCCATGATACCGACACTCTCCCGATTCTTCAGGATTCCTGATATTAATAGTTGAACACATGGGGCGGGAATCTCCACTCCCACGCCAAAGTGGCCGCGCCGTCATGAACGCCGTCGCGGTTCACGACGGCGCGGAACGGCCGCAGTCGCGACCGATTCAAGCCCTGACAATGGGCCAGGATCGGGCCGCGTCATCTACACGCGGCAGGCCTTGTTGCCCGCGTAAATGCGGCGCTGCATAGATGACGCGGCCGGCGCCGCATAACGGACGTCATCCGCGCATGCGTGGTTGCCGTCCTCTCTACGTCCGCCCCGCAAGAATATGGGGGACGGATCTTGCGGGGCCGCGGAAGGAAGGAGGTCCTCCTTCAGAGAGGATGGCCCGACGATCGGTGGGCACCGATCGCGGGCCACCCCACATTGCAGGTGAAGCCCGGTGCAGGATCCGCCCTCGCCCCCCCCCCCACAGGCCGCCCCCCCCCCCCCAGCGTTCACGCACCGCCCACGACTGCAGCGACCAGGTGTGGACGGCGCCGGGGGGAATCCGCCGTTTTGGCATGGCCGCTCGGCCCATCCGGGCCTCAGAATATCGGGGGAGCCGGACAATCGCCATTTTCGTTGTCTCCGGCGTTTCTCCGGCCTGCGAAACTCGACCGGGCCGTTCCCGCCACTTGCGAGAATCGCGGTAGGGCGTCGGACCGACGCCCCCGGAAATTCTGGCGGCCCAGGCGATTCTCCCAACTGTCGTGGGAGTGGAGAATCGCGCCCAACATGTCCCAAAGACCAACGGCGAATCGCCAAGTGCTGGCGTGAATCCCGCCCAGAATGGTTGCCAAATTCTCCACCACTGGCAGGGGCAGGAATCGCGCCGCGCCGGTTGACCGCCACCCCCAGCGATTCTCCGGCCCGGATTGGGCCGAAGTCCCGCCGCTAAAATGCTTGCCCCGCCGGCGTAGATTAAACCACCTACATTACCGGAGGGACAAGGCGGCGCGGGCGGGCTGGGGGTCCTGGGGGGCCCCGGGGGTGGCCCCACGGTGGCCTGGCCCGTGGTCGGGGCCCACCGATCCGCGGGCGGGCCTGTGCCATGGGGGCACTCTTTACCTTCCGCCTCCGCCACAGTCTTCACCATGGCGGAGGCGGAAGAGACTCCCTCCACTGCGCATGCGTGGGAAACTGTCAGCGGCCGCTAACGCTCCCGCGCATGCGCCGCCCGGAGATGTCATTTCCGCGCCACCTGGCGGGGTGGAAATTAGTCCGGCGCCGACCTAGCCCCTTAAGGTTGGGGCTCGGCCCCCCAAGGTGCGGAGCATTCTGCACCTTTGGGGCGGCACGATGCCCAACTGAGTGGCGCCGTTTTGGGCGCCGGTCGGTGGACATCGCACTGCAGGGTTCTAGAGCCAGTTTTTTTCCATCTCCTTGATAGTTGGTGAATTTTGCATTTTGCAACTATGGGCGAAATTCTCCGGAAACGGCGCGATGTCCGCCGACTGCCACCCAAAATGTCCCCAATCAGACGGGCATCGCGTCGCCACAAAGGTGCGGAATGCTCCGCATCTTTGGGGGCCGAGCCCCAACATTGAGGGGCTAGGCCGGCGCCGGAGGAGTTTCCGCCCCGCCAGCTGGCGCGGAAATGCCATCTCCGAGCGGTGCATGCGCGGGGGCGTCAGCGGCCACTGACAGTTTCCCACGCATGCGCAGTGGAGGGAGTCTCTTTCGCCTCCGCCATGGTGGAGACTGTGGCGGAGGCGGAAGGTAAAGAGTGCCCCCATGGCACAGGACCGCCCCCGGATCGGTGGGCCCCGATCGCGGGCCAGGCCACGGTCGGTCACCCCCCCGGGGCTAGATCGCCCCGCGCCCCCCCCCCCCCCCCCAGGACCCCGGAGCCCGCCTTGTCCCGCCGTTAAGGTAGGTGGTTCCAGTTACGCCGGCGGGACAGGCAATTTATCGGCGGGACTTCGGCCCATCCGGGCCGGAGAATCGAGGGGACGGGGCCCGCCAACCGGCGCGGCGCGATTCCCGCCCCTGTCGAATCTCCGGTGCCGGAGACTTCGGCAACAGGCGGGGGCGAGATTCACGCCATCCCCCGGCGATTCTCCGACCCGGCGGGGGTCGGAGAATGTCGCCCCAGATACAAATCTGTCAAGGTAAAACACCTGTGGTAAACGAGGCGCCAGTACATAGTTGATCAGAACAAGAATTATAAGGACCATCAGGTTGGATGAGACCATGGCTTCCAGGTAGATAATTGTTCTCTTGCACAGACCGCAGTCCCTGAATCGGAGGGTCAGCAGAGTGACTATGTTGGCTGGAATAAAGACAGGAAAACGTGGATTACACATAACAGCCAAGGAAATATTTGTGAGTTTCGCAGGGAAAGTCAACGCGGCGCGATTCTCCACTCCTACGCCGAAGAGTCCGCGCCGTCGGGAACATTGTCGAGGTTCACAACGGCGCAGACCGGCGCCGATCAGGATCGAATCAGGTGCCGAAAAAGGGCTAGGATCGGGACCGCGAGGACCTCGGGGGTGCGTTCCGCGAAGGCCGCGTCGTCACGGTGCGATGCCCGATTGACGCACCGCTGCATCATACATTGCACCAACCGCGCACAGAGGTCCCGGAGGAGAACATGGCTGAGCCCCGAAGAGCCGCACCGAGGTTCCGGGATACGGACCTGGACATCCTGGTGGATGAGGTGGAGTGGAGAAGGGACACCCTCTGCCCAAGACGTGGGCATCGCCAGCCATCCAGCACGGTGAGGCGCGGCTGGCTGGGGGTGGGCACCGTAGTCAGTGCTGTGGGGCAGACACCCCGGACGGGCCAGCAGTGCCGCAAGAAGCTGCACGACCTCACCCGGGCTGCCAGGGTAAGTGCCATGAGGGTGCCCCCAGGCTCCCCCCCCCCCCGGCACGGGGCCGGGGGGGGGGGGAAGTGGAGTTGGGGTTGGGGTAGCTGGGGTGGGGGCGTTGGGAATGTTGGGGGGGACTGGGGCATCAGGGGCGATGTTGGGGGGTTTTGGGGGGTGTCACGGTGCCCAACTATCTATCGACCCACATGAGCCCCGGGACCCCCCTGGAGCGAAGCCATGGCGTGCTGTCTCCTGAACCAGCAACAATGTTGTCAATATTAGGACCATGGGCGATACGGCTCCAGGCCTCCAGGACTGGCAGTGCCAGGTGTCGGGGGAGCGACGGGGCAAGTCTCCGAGCGCATCTCCGTCTCACAGTGAGGCCCGGGGGCCACCGGGCTCCACGAGGGAGGAGGAGGTTCTGGGGCCCGTCCCGGTAGCTCCACCAAGGAATGTCCCTGTACATTCGGCATCCCCCCGTTCCGTCCCTGGCGCATCTGGTGGGCAGCGGGCAGGACAGGGTGGAACCACGCCATCCAGGACGCCCGCCGAGCAGCCTGGCCCATCGAAGCCGGGCCGCCCCAGAAAACGTGTGCCGATGGGGAGCCATGTCGAAGGGCGTGATTCACAGCAGTCCGCCTCCACTCCTGCTGTACCATCTGGGAACACACCTAGACGTAGTGTTAGGGCGCATAAGGCAAAGTCGTTAGGCACATAAGAAGTTAGCACGGGTGCAGGGCACAGTCTAGTTGTAGTGGGTAGGGCACCTATGTTCACCACACAAATAAACGCACTGTTAAATTTGACTTGTAAGACTGTGTGCTATGTCCGGTGCTAGGGGGCTCGGGAAGGTGCCCGATTGGCGTAGTGGTATACGAGCCGTTCAAGGTCTGTTCCGGATGTGGTGACCCTCTACCCCCCCCCCCCCCATACCCATAATCGGACACCGTTGTCCTCGGCACACCGACGCCAGCCACCCCCCACGGGCATGTGGTGAAATATCCGTCAGGAAGGCCGTGACCACCGGAGTGCATGGTTCAACTAAAGCCGTGAGTCAGACCTCGGCTGGCGAATCTGAGCACACAGCTCATCGCAGAGCGGGGCTGTCATCATTCAACATGGATAGCACAATTGCTTCACAGCTCCAGGGTCCCAGGTTCGATTCCGGCTTGGGTCACTGTCTGTGCGGAATCTGCACATCCTCCCCGTGTCTGCGTGGGTTTCCTCCGGGTGCTCCGGTTTCCTCCCACAGTCCAAAGATGTGCAGGTTAGATGGATTGGCCATGATAAATTGCCCTTAGTGTCCAAAATCGCCCATAGTGTTGGGTGGAGTTACTGGGTTATGGTGATAGGGTGGAGGTGTTGACCTTGGGTAGGGCGCTCTTTCCAAGAGCCGGTGCAGACTCGATGGGCCGAATGGCCTCCTTCTGCACTGTAAATTCTATGTAAATTCTATGGCACATCACACCCGCCTACCCAATCATCAAAGTTGTGCAATCCCGTGGTGCCGCAATGGTAAGGTGATGTGGAATTGGTGCCGTGTACGCGGTGCGGGGGTGCGGGAGGGGGGGTTGGTTTGTGGTGCCCGTGTGCATGACTGACGGTGCACGTGGCAGTGTTCAGGGAATCCCACCCCCGTAGTGAGGAACCATGCGGCCACCAACATGTCGCGTGCCCGCTGTCCCCGGCGGTGCCGTCACGCAGCCTCCTGGACGTGACCAGCACCCGGGCAGTGTCTGTGTCCTGCGCCCCTCCCCCCCCCCCCCACCCCGATGCGCGCCATCGTCCTCCTCCTCCGCATCCTCCTCTTCCTCCTTCCCTTCGTTCGCGTTAGCTCCGGTGCCGTCGGGTCCTCCCTCCGACTCCGCCAGCAGGGCATCTCCCCTCTGCATGGCAATGTTGTGCAGCGCACAGCAGACCACAACTATGCGACCGACCCTGTCGGGCCGGTACTGCAGGGCCCCTCCTGATCGGTCCAGGCATCTGAATCGCATCTTCAGCAGCCCGAAGCTCCGCTCCACCACACCCCTGGTTGCTGCATGTGCCTCGTTGCATAGGCTCTCCGCGTTGGTCTGAGGCCTCCGTATTGGCGTCAGCAGCCATGACCTCAATGGATAGCCCCTGTCCCCCAGCAACCAGCCCCTCAGGCGGGCTGGGGGGGTGGGGGGGGGATCCATCGAACATTGCAGGGATGAACGACTGTGCCAGAATGTAGGCGTCATGCACACTGCCGGAGTACTTTGCACACTCGTGCATGATCTTCATGTGGGGGTCGCACACCACCTGAATGTTCATGGAGTACGCGCCCTTCCTGTTCATGAACACGCCCCTGTTGTCTGCAGGCGGGCGCATGGGGACGTGCACACCATCGATGACACCCTGGACCATCGGTATCCCGGCCACCTTGGAGAATCCACGTGCCCGTGCTTCCTGCTGTGCTCCGTCCTCGGGGAATTGAATGTACCTGTCCGCGATGGCGCACAAGGCGTCGGTGACGGCCCTGATGCACCTGTGGACCGATGCCTGTGATATCCCGGATAGGTCCCCGCTCGGCGCCTGGAAGGAACCGGTAGCGTAAAAGTTTAGGGCCACCGTCACCTTGACGGAGACTGGTATCGTGTGTCCTCCTCCCATTCCACGTGGTGCGATGTGCGCCACGAGCTGGCATATATGTGCGACCGTCTCCCTGCTGAACCGTCGTCTCCTCCTGCATGTGATGTCCGTTAGGGCCTCGAACGACATTCTGTCACGGTTACCCTCGGCCTTGCTGGACGCCTGTGGCGCCCTGGCACCACCATCAGTGGATCCTCCTGCTCCACCTGCTCCTCCTCCTCCTCCTGCTCCCCAAGCACTTCTTCTGCATTCCTCGCCGTCTGGCGGTCAATGTTCCCCTCGCCATTCCCCTGTACATTCGGGTCCTGAGCGCCTGCGGCCTGCGCGGCGACGACAGGCCACTCCGCGGCCATCCCCTCTGCTGCACCGGCGACCGCTGCATGTGCAGCCACTGTGGGCCGTCTGACTCTCGGCTGCCGGATGGCAAACTCCAGAACTGCGGCTCCAACCACGGCAGTGAACATCGCTGTCTGGTTGGCATACATGATGACCTGCAGGAGGGTGGTGGGGGGGCAGAGAAACGACATGTTACACCAAGTTCTTCCACACCTCGTCAGCCGGGCTGCATGGGATACCTGTGTGCCCCGGTGGCCTGGTCGCGCTGCAGATACGCAGCCAGCATAACACCTGGTCATTGTCTGCGCCCAACGGTCAGTTCACACCGTACTCCTCACCAGTGTGCCACTCTCCTGTGCCCATCAGCCACACGCACCCTGCGGCCGTGTCCTCGTCACCGTCCTGCCATATCAGGGCGGCTGACATGTGGCATCCGCGGATGGACGACACCATCCACACTCTCCCTCACCCCCCTCTCCCGTCTGCACACTCTCCCTCCCCCCCACCTGCACACTCTCCCTCATCCCCCCTCCCACCTGCACACTCTCCCTCATCCCCCCTCCCACCTGCACACTCTCCCTCCCCCCACCTGCGCACTGTCCATCCCCCACCTGCACACTCTCCCTCACCCCCCACCTGCATACTCTCCCTCATCCCCCTCACCTGCACACTCTCCCTCATCCCCCCCACCTCCACACTCTCCCTCACCCCCCCCCCACCTGCACACTCTCCCTCCCCCCACCTGCACACTCTCCCTCATCCCCCCACCTGCAAACTCTCCCTCCCCCCCACCTGCACACTCTCCCTCATCCCCCCCACCTCCACACTCTCCCTCACCCCCCCACCTGCACACTCTCCCTCCCCCCACCTGCACACTCTCCCTCATCCCCCCACCTGCACACTCTCCCTCCTCCCCCACCTGCACACTCTCCCAGATCCCCCCACCTGCACACTCTCCCTCCTCCCCCCACCTGCACACTCTCCCTCACCCCCTCCCACCTCCACACTCTCCCTCACCCCCTCCCACCTCCAAACTCTCCCTCAACCCCTCCCACCTCCACACTCTCCCTCACCCCCTCCCATCTCCACACTCTCCCTCACCCCCCTCCCACCTCCACACTCTCCCTCAACCCACCTCCACACTCTCCCTCACCCCCTCCCATCTCCACACTCTCCCTCACCCCTCTCCCACCTCCACACTCTCCCTCAACCCCCCTCCCACCTCCACACTCTCCCTCACCCCTTCCCACCTCCACACTCTCCCTCATTCCCCCACCTGCGCACTCTCCCTCATCCCCCCTTCCTGCAAACTCTCCCTCATCCCCCCAACCTGCACACTCTCCCTCATCCCTCCCAACCTGCACACTCTCTCCCCCAACCTGCACACTCTCCCTCCCCCCACCTGCACACTCTCCCTCCCACCACCTGCACACTATCCCTCCCCCCCCACCTGCACACTCTCCCTCCCACCACCAGCACACTCTCCCTCATCCCCCCACCTGCACACTCTCCCTCAATCCCCCCCCACCTGCACACTCTCCCTCCCCCCCCAACTGCACACTCTCCCTCACCCCCCCACCTGCACACTCTCCCTCACCCCCCCCCCCCCCAACCTGCACACTCTCCCTCATCCCTCCCAACCTGCACACTCTCCCCCCCCCAACCTGCACACTCTCCCTCCCCCCCACCTGCACACTCTCCCTCCCCCCACCTGCACACTACCCCTCCCCCCACCTGCATACTCTCCCTCCCCACCAGTACACTCTCCCTCATCCCCCCACCTGCACACTCTCCCTCAATCCCCCCACCTGCACACTCTCCCTCAATCCCCCCACCTGCACACTCTCCCTCCCACCAACTGCACACTCTCCCTCATTCCCCCACCTGCGCACTCTCCCTCATCCCGCCAACCTGCACACTCTCCCTCATCCCCCCCAACCTGCACACTCTCCCTCATCCCTCCCAACCTGCACACTCTCCCCCCCAACCTGCACACTCTCCCTCCCCCCACCTGCACACTCTCCCCCCCCCCCAACCTGCACACTCTCCCCCCAACCTGCGCACTCTCCCTCATCCCCCCAACCTGCACACTCTCCCTCATCCCCCCCAACCTGCACACTCTCCCTCATCCCTCCCAACCTGCACACTCTCCCCCCCACAACCTGCACACTCTCCCTCCCCCCACCTGCACACTCTCCCTCCCACACCTGCACACTATCCCTCCCCCACCTGCACACTCTCCCTCACCCCACCAGCACACTCTCCCTCCCCCCACCAGCACACTCTCCCTCAATCCCCCCCCACCTGCACACTCTCCCTCCCCCCCCAACTGCACACTCTCCCTCACCCCCCCACCTGCACACTCTCCCTCACCCCCCCCCCAACCTGCACACTCTCCCTCATCCCTCCCAACCTGCACACTCTCCCCCCCCCAACCTGCACACTCTCCCTCCCCCCCACCTGCACACTCTCCCTCCCCCCACCTGCACACTACCCCTCCCCCCACCTGCATACTCTCCCTCCCCACCAGTACACTCTCCCTCATCCCCCCACCTGCACACTCTCCCTCAATCCCCCCACCTGCACACTCTCCCTCAATCCCCCCACCTGCACACTCTCCCTCCCACCAACTGCACACTCTCCCTCATTCCCCCACCTGCGCACTCTCCCTCATCCCGCCAACCTGCACACTCTCCCTCATCCCCCCCAACCTGCACACTCTCCCTCATCCCTCCCAACCTGCACACTCTCCCCCCCAACCTGCACACTCTCCCTCCCCCCACCTGCACACTCTCCCCCCCCCCCAACCTGCACACTCTCCCCCCAACCTGCGCACTCTCCCTCATCCCCCCAACCTGCACACTCTCCCTCATCCCCCCCAACCTGCACACTCTCCCTCATCCCTCCCAACCTGCACACTCTCCCCCCCACAACCTGCACACTCTCCCTCCCCCCACCTGCACACTCTCCCTCCCCCACCTGCACACTATCCCTCCCCCACCTGCACACTCTCCCTCACCCCACCAGCACACTCTCCCTCCCCCCACCAGCACACTCTCCCTCATCCCCCCACCTGCACACTCTCCCTCAATCCCCCCCACCTGCACACTCTCCCTCCCCCCAACTGCACACTCTCCCTCACCCCCCACCTGCACACTCTCCCTCCCTCCCCCTCCCACCTGCACACTCTCCCTCCCTCCCCCTCCCACCTGCACTCTCTCCCTCACCCCCCCCACCTGCACACTCTCCCTCTCCCCCCCCACCTGCACACTCTCCCTCATCCCCCACACCTGCACACTCTCCCTCCCCCTCACCTGCACACTCTCCCTCATCCCCCCACCAGCACACTCTCCCTCATCCCCCCACCTGCTCACTCTCCCTCCCCCCCAACTGCACACTCTCCCTCAACCCCCCACCTGCACACTCTCCCTCCCTCCCCCTCCCACCTGCACACTCTTCCTCACCCCCCCCCTCACCTGCACACTCTCCCTCACCCCCCCACCTGCACACTCTCCCTCCCCCTCCCCCACCTCCACACTCTCCCTCATTCCCCCTCCCACCTGCACACTCTCCCGCACTCCCCCTCCCACCTGCACACCCTCCCGCACCCCCCCCGCAGGTGTGAACGGCGACGGCGTGAACTGGGGTCACGCCGTCGGGACTTCGGCCCATCCGGGCCTGAGAATAGCAGTGGTGTCGGAGAATCGCCGTTTTGGGTGTCTCGGGCGATTCTCCGGCCTGCGGCCCGCGAAACTCGACCGTGCCGTTTCCGTCGCTTCGGAGAATCGCGGGAGGGCGTCGGACCGGCGTCGCGGGAAATTGTGGCGGCCCAGGCGATTCTCCCAAGCAGCGAGGGAGTGGAGAATCGCGCCCAACCTCTTTAGCGATCTGTCTCATTCCCCTGTTTATGTTTGTAATAGCCCCTGCCCTACAGTTCAAGGATGTGTCATTCAGGTGGATTGGCCCATGCTGGATTGGAGTATAGTGTTTGCTGGTTTTGTGTACTTCCAGAGGGTTGGTGCAGACTCGGTGGACC
>NW_027309083.1:0-53000 GCF_047496885.1 Scyliorhinus torazame
AGGTTGCTCGATGAGGCAGAGGTTGCTCGATGAGGGATAGGCTGCTCGATGAGTCAGAGGCTGCTCGATGAGGGATAGGCTGCTCGATGAGGCAGAGGTTGCTCGATGAAGCAGAGGTTGCTCGATGAGGGATAGGCTGCTCAATGAGTCAGAGGCTGCTCGATTTGGCAGAGGCTGCTCGATGAGGGACAGGCTGCTCGATGAGTCAGAGGCTGCTCGATGAGGGATAGGCTGCTCGATGAGGCAGAGGTTGCTCGATGAAGCAGAGGCTGCTCGATGAGGCAGAGGCTGCTCGATGAGGCAGAGGTTGCTCGATGAGGCAGAGGCTGCTCGATGAGGCAGAGGTTGCTCGATGAGGCAGAGGTTGCTCGATGAGGGATAGGCTGCTCGATGAGTCAGAGGCTGCTCGATGAGGGATAGGCTGCTCGATGAGGCAGAGGTTGCTCGATGAAGCAGAGGTTGCTCGATGAGGGATAGGCTGCTCAATGAGTCAGAGGCTGCTCGATTTGGCAGAGGCTGCTCGATGAGGGACAGGCTGCTCGATGAGTCAGAGGCTGCTCGATGAGGGATAGGCTGCTCGATGAGGCAGAGGTTGCTCGTTGAGGCAGAGGGTGCTCAATGAGGTAGAGGGTGCTCAATGAGGTAGAGGGTGCTCCATGAGGCAGAGGTTGCTCGATGAGGCAGAGGCTGCTCGATGAGGCAGAGTTTGCTCGATGAGGGATAGGCAGCTCGATGAGGCAGAGGCTGCTCGATGAGGCAGAGGCTGCTCGATGAGGCAGAGGCTGCTCGATGAGGCAGAGGTTGCTCGATGAGGCAGAGGCTGCTCGATGAGGCAGAGGTTGCTCGATGAGGCAGAGGTTGCTCGATGAGGGATAGCCTGCTCGATGAGTCAGAGGCTGCTCGATGAGGGATAGGCTGCTCGATGAGGCAGAGGTTGCTCGATGAAGCAGAGGCTGCTCGATGAGGGATAGGCTGCTCGATGAGTCAGAGGCTGCTCGATTTGGCAGAGGCTGCTCGATGAGGGATAGGCTGCTCGATGAGGGGTAGGCTGCTCGATGAGTCAGAGGCTGCTCGATGAGGGATTGGCTGCTCGATGAGGCAGAGGTTGCTCGATGAGGCAGAGGGTGCTCAATGAGGTAGAGGGTGCTCAATGAGGCAGAGGTTGCTCGATGAGGCAGAGGCTGCTCGATGAGGCAGAGTTTGCTCGATGAGGGATTGGCTGCTCGATGAAGCAGAGGTTGCTCGATGAGGGATAGGCTGCTCGCAGAGTCATAGGCTGCTCGATGAGGCAGAGGCTGCTCAATGAGGCAGAGGTTGCTCGATGAGACAGGCTGCTTGATGAGGCAGAGGTTGCTCGATGAGGCAGAAGTTGCTCGATGAGGCAGAGGCTGCTCGATGAGGGATCGGCTGCTCCATGAGGGATAGGCTGCTCGATGAGTCAGAGGTTGCTCGATGAGGCAGAGGTTGCTCGATGAGGCAGAGGTTGCTCGATGAGGCAGAGGTTGCTCGATGAGGCAGAGGCTGTTCGATGAGGTAGCGGGTGCTCAATGAGGCAGACGTTGCTCGAAGAGGCAGAGGCTGCTCGATGAGGTAGAGGGTGCTCGATGAGGTAGAGGCTCCTCGATGAGGTAGAGGCTCCACGATGAGGCAGAGGCTGCTCGATCAGGCAGAGGCTGCTCGATCAGGCAGAAGCTGCTCGATCAGGCAGAGGCTGCTCGATGAGGCAGAGGCTGCTCGATGAGGCAGAGGTTGTTCGATGAGGCAGAGGCTGTTCGATGAGGTAGCGGGTGCTCAATGAGGCAGATGTTGCTCGAAGAGGCAGAGGCTGCTCGATGAGGTAGAGGGTGCTCGATGAGGTAGAGGCTCCTCGATGAGGTAGAGGCTCCACGATGAGGCAGAGGCTGCTCGATGAGGCAGAGGCTGCTCGATGAGGCAGAGGTTGCTCGATGAGGCAGAGGTTGCTCGATGAGGGATAGGCTGCTCGATGAGTCAGAGGCTGCTCGATGAGGGATAGGCTGCTCGATGAGGCAGAGGTTGCTCGATGAAGCAGAGGTTGCTCGATGAGGGATAGGCTGCTCAATGAGTCAGAGGCTGCTCGATTTGGCAGAGGCTGCTCGATGAGGGACAGGCTGCTCGATGAGTCATAGGCTGCTCGATGAGGGATAGGCTGCTCGATGAGGCAGAGGTTGCTCGTTGAGGCAGAGGGTGCTCAATGAGGTAGAGGGTGCTCAATGAGGTAGAGGGTGCTCAATGAGGCAGAGGTTGCTCGATGAGGCAGAGGCTGCTCGATGAGGCAGAGTTTGCTCGATGAGGGATAGGCAGCTCGATGAGGCAGAGGCTGCTCGATGAGGCAGAGGCTGCTCGATGAGGCAGAGGTTGCTCGATGAGGCAGAGGCTGCTTGATGAGGCAGAGGTTGCTCGATGAGGCAGTGGTTGCTCGATGAGGGATAGCCTGCTCGATGAGTCAGAGGCTGCTCGATGAGGGATAGGCTGCTCGATGAGGCAGAGGTTGCTCGATGAAGCAGAGGTTGCTCAATGAGGGATAGGCTGCTCGATGAGTCAGAGGCTGCTCGATTTGGCAGAGGCTGCTCGATGAGGGATAGGCTGCTCGATGAGGGATAGGCTGCTCGATGAGTCAGAGGCTGCTCGATGAGGGATTGGTTGCTCAATGAGGCAGAGGTTGCTCGATGAGGCAGAGGGAGCTCAATGAGGTAGAGGGTGCTCAATGAGGCAAAGGTTGCTCGATGAGGCAGAGGCTGCTCGATGAGGCAGAGTTTGCTCGATGAGGGATTGGCTGCTCGATGAAGCAGAGGTTGCTCGATGAGGGATAGACTGCTCGCAGAGTCATAGGCTGCTCGATGAGGCAGAGGCTGCTCAATGAGGCAGAGGTTGCTCGATGAGACAGGCTGCTTGATGAGGCAGAAGTTGCTCGATGAGGCAGAGGCTGCTCGATGAGGGATCGGCTGCTCCATGAGGGATAGGCTGCTCGATGAGTCAGAGGTTGCTCGATGAGGCAGAGGTTGCTCGATGAGGCAGAGGTTGCTCGATGAGGCAGAGGTTGCTCGATGAGGCAGAGGCTGTTCGATGAGGTAGCGGGTGCTCAATGAGGCAGACGTTGCTCGAAGAGGCAGAGGCTGCTCGATGAGGTAGAGGCTCCACGATGAGGCAGAGGCTGCTCGATCAGGCAGAGGCTGCTCGATCAGGCAGAGGCTGCTCGATCAGGCAGAGGCTGCTCGATGAGGCAGAGGCTGCTCGATCAGGCAGAGGTTGTTCGATGAGGCAGAGGCTGTTCGATGAGGTAACGGGTGCTCAATGAGGCAGATGTTGCTCGAAGAGGCAGAGGCTGCTCGATGAGGTAGAGGCTGCTCGATCAGGCAGAGGCTGCTCGATGAGGCAGAGGTTGCACGATGAGGCAGAGGTTGCTCGATGAGGCAGAGGTTGCACGATGAGGCAGAGGTTACTTGAGGTAGTGGCTGCTCGATGTGGCAGAGGTTGCTCGATGAGGCAGAGGTTACTTGAGGAAGAGGCTGCTCAATGAGGCAGAGGTTGCTCGATGAGGGATAGGCAGCTCGATGAGGCAGAGGCTGCTCGATGAGGCAGAGGCTGCTCGATGAGGCAGAGGTTGCTCGATGAGGCAGAGGCTGCTCGATGAGGCAGAGGTTGCCCGATGAGGCAGAGGTTGCTCGATGAGGGATAGGCTGCTCGATGAGGCAGAGGTTGCTCGATGAAGCAGAGGTTGCTCGATGAGGGATAGGCTGCTCGATGAGTCAGAGGCTGCTCGATTTGGCAGAGGCTTCTCGATGAGGGATAGGCTGCTCGATGAGTCAGAGGCTGCTCGATGAGGGATAGGCTGCTCGTTGAGGGATAGGCTGCTCGATGAGTCAGAGGCTGCTCGATGAGGGATAGGCTGCTCGATGAGGCAGAGGCTGCTCGATGACGCAGAGGCTGCTCGATGAGGCAGAGGCTGCTCGATGAGGGATAGGCTGCTCGATGAGGGATAGGCTGCTCGATGAGGGATAGGCTGCTCGATGAGTCAGAGGCTGCTCGATGAGGGATAGGCTGCTCGATGAGGGAAAGGCTGCTCGATGAGTCAGAGGCTGCACGATGAGGCAGAGGCTGCTCGATGAGGCAGAGGTTGCTCGATGAAGCACAGGTTGCTCGATGAGGCAGTGGCTGCTCGATGAGCAGAAGCTGCTCGATGAGACAGAGGCTGCTCGATGAGGCAGAGGTTGCTCGATGAGGCAGAGGATGCTCGATGAGACAGCGGTTGCTCGATGAGGCATGGTTTGCTGGATGAGGGACACGCTGCTCGATGAGGGATAGGCTGCTCGATGAGGCAGAGGCTGCTCGATGAGGTAGCGGGTGCTCAATGAGGTAGAGGGTGCTCAATGAGGCAGAGGTTGCTCGATGAGGCAGAGGCAGCTCGATGAGGTAGAGGCTCCTCGATGAGGTAGAGGCTCCTCGATCAGGCAGAGGCTGCTCGATAAGGCAGAGGCTGCTCGATGATGCAGAGGCTGCTCGATGAGGCAGAGGCTGCTCGATGTGGCAGAGGCTGCTCGATGAGGCAGAGGCTGCTCGATGAGGGATAGGCTGCTCGATGAGGCAGAGGCTGCTCGATGAGGCAGAGGTTGCTCGATGAGGCAATGGCTGCTCGATAAGGGATAGGCTGCTCGATGAGGGATAGGCTGCTCGATGAGGCAGAGGCTGCTCGATGAGGGATAGGCTGCTCGATGAGGGAGAGGCTGCTCGATGAGGCAGAGGCTGCTCGATGAGGCAGAGGCTGCTAGATGAGGGATAGGCTGCTCGATGAGGCAGAGGCTGCTCGATGAGTCAGAGGCTGCTCGATGAGGGATAGGCTGCTCGATGAGGCAGAGGCTGCTCGATGAGGGATAGGCAGCTCGATGAGCAGATTACTCGATGACACAGAGACTGCTCGATGAGGGATAGGCTGATCGATGAGGCAGAGGCTGCTCGATGAGGCAGAGGTTGCTCGATGAGGCAGAGGTTGCTCGATGAGGGATAGGCTGCTCGATGAGGGATAGGATGCTCGATGAGACAGAGGTTGTTCGATGAGGCAGAGGCTGAGCGATGAGGCAGAACCTGCTCGATGAGGCAGGGGCTGCTCGATGAGGCAGAGGTTGCTCGATGAGGCAGAGGTTGCACGATGAGGCAGAGGTTACTTGAGGTAGAGGCTGCTCGATGATGCAGAGGTTGCTCGATGAGGCAGAGGTTACTTGAGGTAGAGGTTGCTCAATGAGGCAGAGGTTGCTCGATGAGGCAGAGGCTGCTCGATGAGGCAGAGTTTGCTCGATGAGGGATAGGCTGCTCGTAGAGGCAGAGGTTGCTCGATGAGGCAGAGGTTGCTCGATGAGGCAGAGGTTGCTCGATGAGGCAGAGGTTGCTCGATGCGGGATAGGCTGCTCTATGAGTCAGTGGCTGCTCGATGAGGGATAGGCTGCTCGATGGGGCAGAGGTTGCTCGATGAAGCAGAGGTTGCTCGATGAGGGATAGGCTGCTCGATGAGTCAGAGGCTGCTCGATTTGGCAGAGGCTGCTCGATGAGGGATCGGCTGCTCGATGAATCAGAGGCTGCTCGATGAGGGATAGGCTGCTCGATGAGGCAGAGGCTGCTCGATGAGGCAGAGGTTGCTCGATGAAGCAGAGGTTGCTCGATGAGGCAGAGGCTGCTCGATGAGGCAGAGGTTGCTCGATGAGACAGAGGCTGCTTGATGAGGCAGAGGTTGCTCGATGAGGCAGAAGTTGCTCGATGAGGCAGGGGCTGCTCGATGAGGGAAAGGCTGCTCGATGACGCAGAGGTTGCTCGATGAGGCAGAGGCTGCTCGATGAGGCAGAGGTTGTTCGATGAAGGATAGGCTGCTCGATGAGGGAGAGGTTGCTCGATGAGGCAGAGGTTGCTCGATGAGGCAGAGGCTGTTCGATGAGGTAGCGGGTGCTCAATGAGGCAGACGTTGCTCGAAGAGGCAGAGGCTGCTCGATGAGGTAGAGGCTCCACGATGAGGCAGAGGCTGCTCGATCAGGCAGAGGCTGCTCGATCAGGCAGAGGCTGCTCGATCAGGCAGAGGCTGCTCGATGAGGCAGAGGCTGCTCGATCAGGCAGAGGTTGTTCGATGAGGCAGAGGCTGTTCGATGAGGTAACGGGTGCTCAATGAGGCAGATGTTGCTCGAAGAGGCAGAGGCTGCTCGATGAGGTAGAGGCTGCTCGATCAGGCAGAGGCTGCTCGATGAGGCAGAGGTTGCACGATGAGGCAGAGGTTGCTCGATGAGGCAGAGGTTGCACGATGAGGCAGAGGTTACTTGAGGTAGTGGCTGCTCGATGTGGCAGAGGTTGCTCGATGAGGCAGAGGTTACTTGAGGAAGAGGCTGCTCAATGAGGCAGAGGTTGCTCGATGAGGGATAGGCAGCTCGATGAGGCAGAGGCTGCTCGATGAGGCAGAGGCTGCTCGATGAGGCAGAGGTTGCTCGATGAGGCAGAGGCTGCTCGATGAGGCAGAGGTTGCCCGATGAGGCAGAGGTTGCTCGATGAGGGATAGGCTGCTCGATGAGGCAGAGGTTGCTCGATGAAGCAGAGGTTGCTCGATGAGGGATAGGCTGCTCGATGAGTCAGAGGCTGCTCGATTTGGCAGAGGCTACTCGATGAGGGATAGGCTGCTCGATGAGTCAGAGGCTGCTCGATGAGGGATAGGCTGCTCGTTGAGGGATAGGCTGCTCGATGAGTCAGAGGCTGCTCGATGAGGGATAGGCTGCTCGATGAGGCAGAGGCTGCTCGATGACGCAGAGGCTGCTCGATGAGGCAGAGGCTGCTCGATGAGGGATAGGCTGCTCGATGAGGGATAGGCTGCTCGATGAGGGATAGGCTGCTCGATGAGTCAGAGGCTGCTCGATGAGGGATAGGCTGCTCGATGAGGGAAAGGCTGCTCGATGAGTCAGAGGCTGCACGATGAGGCAGAGGCTGCTCGATGAGGCAGAGGTTGCTCGATGAAGCACAGGTTGCTCGATGAGGCAGTGGCTGCTCGATGAGCAGAAGCTGCTCGATGAGACAGAGGCTGCTCGATGAGGCAGAGGTTGCTCGATGAGGCAGAGGATGCTCGATGAGACAGCGGTTGCTCGATGAGGCATGGGTTGCTGGATGAGGGACACGCTGCTCGATGAGGGATAGGCTGCTCGATGAGGCAGAGGCTGCTCGATGAGGTAGCGGGTGCTCAATGAGGTAGAGGGTGCTCAATGAGGCAGAGGTTGCTCGATGAGGCAGAGGCAGCTCGATGAGGTAGAGGCTCCTCGATGAGGTAGAGGCTCCTCGATCAGGCAGAGGCTGCTCGATAAGGCAGAGGCTGCTCGATGATGCAGAGGCTGCTCGATGAGGCAGAGGCTGCTCGATGTGGCAGAGGCTGCTCGATGAGGCAGAGGCTGCTCGATGAGGGATAGGCTGCTCGATGAGGCAGAGGCTGCTCGATGAGGCAGAGGTTGCTCGATGAGGCAATGGCTGCTCGATAAGGGATAGGCTGCTCGATGAGGGATAGGCTGCTCGATGAGGCAGAGGCTGCTCGATGAGGGATAGGCTGCTCGATGAGGGAGAGGCTGCTCGATGAGGCAGAGGCTGCTCGATGAGGCAGAGGCTGCTAGATGAGGGATAGGCTGCTCGATGAGGCAGAGGCTGCTCGATGAGTCAGAGGCTGCTCGATGAGGGATAGGCTGCTCGATGAGGCAGAGGCTGCTCGATGAGGGATAGGCAGCTCGATGAGCAGATTACTCGATGACACAGAGACTGCTCGATGAGGGATAGGCTGATCGATGAGGCAGAGGCTGCTCGATGAGGCAGAGGTTGCTCGATGAGGCAGAGGTTGCTCGATGAGGGATAGGCTGCTCGATGAGGGATAGGATGCTCGATGAGACAGAGGTTGTTCGATGAGGCAGAGGCTGAGCGATGAGGCAGAACCTGCTCGATGAGGCAGGGGCTGCTCGATGAGGCAGAGGTTGCTCGATGAGGCAGAGGTTGCACGATGAGGCAGAGGTTACTTGAGGTAGAGGCTGCTCGATGATGCAGAGGTTGCTCGATGAGGCAGAGGTTACTTGAGGTAGAGGTTGCTCAATGAGGCAGAGGTTGCTCGATGAGGCAGAGGCTGCTCGATGAGGCAGAGTTTGCTCGATGAGGGATAGGCTGCTCGTAGAGGCAGAGGTTGCTCGATGAGGCAGAGGTTGCTCGATGAGGCAGAGGTTGCTCGATGAGGCAGAGGTTGCTCGATGCGGGATAGGCTGCTCTATGAGTCAGTGGCTGCTCGATGAGGGATAGGCTGCTCGATGGGGCAGAGGTTGCTCGATGAAGCAGAGGTTGCTCG
Source organism: Scyliorhinus torazame (assembly GCF_047496885.1). Taxonomy (NCBI): domain Eukaryota; kingdom Metazoa; phylum Chordata; class Chondrichthyes; order Carcharhiniformes; family Scyliorhinidae; genus Scyliorhinus; species Scyliorhinus torazame. The sequence goes on from NW_027309083.1 coordinate 8,354, forward strand.
ATGAGGGATAGGCTGCTCGATGAGTCAGAGGCTGCTCGATTTGGCAGAGGCTGCTCGATGAGGGATCGGCTGCTCGATGAATCAGAGGCTGCTCGATGAGGGATAGGCTGCTCGATGAGGCAGAGGCTGCTCGATGAGGCAGAGGTTGCTCGATGAAGCAGAGGTTGCTCGATGAGGCAGAGGCTGCTCGATGAGGCAGAGGTTGCTCGATGAGACAGAGGCTGCTTGATGAGGCAGAGGTTGCTCGATGAGGCAGAAGTTGCTCGATGAGGCAGGGGCTGCTCGATGAGGGAAAGGCTGCTCGATGACGCAGAGGTTGCTCGATGAGGCAGAGGCTGCTCGATGAGGCAGAGGTTGTTCGATGAAGGATAGGCTGCTCGATGAGGGAGAGGCTGCTGGATGAGTCAGAGGTTGCTCGATGAGGCAGAGACTGCTCGATGAGACAGAGGTTGCTCGATGAGACAGGCTGCTCGATGAGGCAGAGGTTGCTCGATGAGTCAGAGGTTGCTCGATGAGGCAGAGGTTGCTCGATGAGGCAGAAGTTGCTCGATGAGGCAGAGGCTGCTCGATGAGGGATCGGCTGCTCCATGAGGGATAGGCTGCTCGATGAGGTAGCGGGTGCTCAATGAGGCAGACGTTGCTCGAAGAGGCAGAGGCTGCTCGATGAGGTAGAGGGTGCTCGATGAGGTAGAGGCTCCATGATGAGGCAGAGGCTGCTCGATCAGGCAGAGGCTGCTCGATCAGGCAGAGGCTGCTCGAACAGGCAGAGGCTGCTCGATCAGGCAGAGGCTGCTCGATGAGGCAGAGGCTGCTCGATGAGGCAGACGTTGTTCGATGAGGCAGAGGCTGTTCGATGAGGTAGCGGGTGCTCAATGAGGCAGATGTTGCTCGAAGAGGCAGAGGCTGCTCGATAAGGTAGAGGGTGCTCGATGAGGTAGAGGCTCCACGATGAGGCAGAGGCTGCTCGATGAGGCAGAGGTTGCTCGATGAAGCACAGGTTGCTCGATGAGGCAGTGGCTGCTCGATGAGCAGAAGCTGCTCGATGAGACAGAGGCTGCTCGATGAGGCAGAGGTTGCTCGATGAGGCAGAGGATGCTCGATGAGACAGCGGTTGCTCGATGAGGCATGGGTTGCTGGATGAGGGACACGCTGCTCGATGAGGGATAGGCTGCTCGATGAGGCAGAGGCTGCTCGATGAGGTAGCGGGTGCTCAATGAGGTAGAGGGTGCTCAATGAGGCAGAGGTTGCTCGATGAGGCAGAGGCAGCTCGATGAGGTAGAGGCTCCTCGATGAGGTAGAGGCTCCTCGATCAGGCAGAGGCTGCTCGATAAGGCAGAGGCTGCTCGATGATGCAGAGGCTGCTCGATGAGGCAGAGGCTGCTCGATGAGGCAGAGGCTGCTCGATGAGGCAGAGGCTGCTCGATGAGGGATAGGCTGCTCGATGAGGCAGAGGCTGCTCGATGAGGCAGAGGTTGCTCGATGAGGCAATGGCTGCTCGATAAGGGATAGGCTGCTCGATGAGGGATAGGCTGCTCGATGAGGCAGAGGCTGCTCGATGAGGGATAGGCTGCTCGATGAGGGAGAGGCTGCTCGATGAGGCAGAGGCTGCTCGATGAGGCAGAGGCTGCTAGATGAGGGATAGGCTGCTCGATGAGGCAGAGGCTGCTCGATGAGACAGAGGCTGCTCGATGAGGGATAGGCTGCTCGATGAGGCAGAGGCTGCTCGATGAGGGATAGGCAGCTCGATGAGCAGATTACTCGATGACACAGAGACTGCTCGATGAGGGATAGGCTGATCGATGAGGCAGAGGCTGCTCGATGAGGCAGAGGTTGCTCGATGAGGCAGAGGTTGCTCGATGAGGGATAGGCTGCTCGATGAGGGATAGGATGCTCGATGAGACAGAGGTTGTTCGATGAGGCAGAGGCTGAGCGATGAGGCAGAACCTGCTCGATGAGGCAGGGGCTGCTCGATGAGGCAGAGGTTGCTCGATGAGGCAGAGGTTGCACGATGAGGCAGAGGTTACTTGAGGTAGAGGCTGCTCGATGATGCAGAGGTTGCTCGATGAGGCAGAGGTTACTTGAGGTAGAGGTTGCTCAATGAGGCAGAGGTTGCTCGATGAGGCAGAGGCTGCTCGATGAGGCAGAGTTTGCTCGATGAGGGATAGGCTGCTCGTAGAGGCAGAGGTTGCTCGATGAGGCAGAGGTTGCTCGATGAGGCAGAGGTTGCTCGATGAGGCAGAGGTTGCTCGATGCGGGATAGGCTGCTCTATGAGTCAGTGGCTGCTCGATGAGGGATAGGCTGCTCGATGGGGCAGAGGTTGCTCGATGAAGCAGAGGTTGCTCGATGAGGGATAGGCTGCTCGATGAATCAGAGGCTGCTCGATGAGGGATAGGCTGCTCGATGAGGCAGAGGCTGCTCGATGAGGCAGAGGTTGCTCGATGAAGCAGAGGTTGCTCGATGAGGCAGAGGCTGCTCGATGAGGCAGAGGTTGCTCGATGAGACAGAGGCTGCTTGATGAGGCAGAGGTTGCTCGATGAGGCAGAAGTTGCTCGATGAGGCAGGGGCTGCTCGATGAGGGAAAGGCTGCTCGATGACGCAGAGGTTGCTCGATGAGGCAGAGGCTGCTCGATGAGGCAGAGGTTGTTCGATGAAGGATAGGCTGCTCGATGAGGGAGAGGCTGCTGGATGAGTCAGAGGTTGCTCGATGAGGCAGAGACTGCTCGATGAGACAGAGGTTGCTCGATGAGACAGGCTGCTCGATGAGGCAGAGGTTGCTCGATGAGTCAGAGGTTGCTCGATGAGGCAGAGGTTGCTCGATGAGGCAGAAGTTGCTCGATGAGGCAGAGGCTGCTCGATGAGGGATCGGCTGCTCCATGAGGGATAGGCTGCTCGATGAGGTAGCGGGTGCTCAATGAGGCAGACGTTGCTCGAAGAGGCAGAGGCTGCTCGATGAGGTAGAGGGTGCTCGATGAGGTAGAGGCTCCATGATGAGGCAGAGGCTGCTCGATCAGGCAGAGGCTGCTCGATCAGGCAGAGGCTGCTCGAACAGGCAGAGGCTGCTCGATCAGGCAGAGGCTGCTCGATGAGGCAGAGGCTGCTCGATGAGGCAGACGTTGTTCGATGAGGCAGAGGCTGTTCGATGAGGTAGCGGGTGCTCAATGAGGCAGATGTTGCTCGAAGAGGCAGAGGCTGCTCGATAAGGTAGAGGGTGCTCGATGAGGTAGAGGCTCCACGATGAGGCAGAGGCTGCTCGATCAGGCAGAGTTTGCTTGATCAGGCAGAGGCTGCTCGATGAGGCAGAGGCTGCTCGATTAGGCAGAGGTTGTTCGATGAGGCAGAGGCTGCTCAATGAGGCAGAGGTTGCTCGATGAGGCAGTGGCTGCTCGATGAGGCAGGGGCTGCTCGATGGGGCAGAGGTTGCTCAATGAGGCAGAGGTTGCTCGATGAGGCAGAGGCTGCTCGATGAGGCAGAGGTTGCTCGATGAGGCAGAGGTTGCACGATGAGGCAGAGGTTACTTGAGGTAGTGGCTGCTCGATGTGGCAGAGGTTGCTCGATGAGGCAGAGGTTACTTGAGGAAGAGGCTGCTCAATGAGGCAGAGGCTGCGCGATGAGGGATAGGCTGCTCGATGAGTCAGAGGCTGCTCGATGAGGGATAGGCTGCTCGATGAGGGATAGGCTGCTCGATGAGTCAGAGGCTGCTCGATGAAGCAGAGGTTGCTCGATGAGGCAGAGGTTGCTCGATGAGGCAGAGGTTGCTCGATGCGGGATAGGCTGCTCTATGAGTCAGTGGCTGCTCGATGAGGGATAGGCTGCTCGATGGGGCAGAGGTTGCTCGATGAAGCAGAGGTTGCTCGATGAGGGATAGGCTGCTCGATGAGGCAGAGGCTGCTCGATGAGGCAGAGTTTGCTCGATGAGGGATAGGCTGCTCGTAGAGGCAGAGGTTGCTCGATGAGGCAGAGGTTGCTCGATGAGGCAGAGGTTGCTCGATGCGGGATAGGCTGCTCTATGAGTCAGTGGCTGCTCGATGAGGGATAGGCTGCTCGATGGGGCAGAGGTTGCTCGATGAAGCAGAGGTTGCTCGATGAGGGATAGGCTGCTCGATGAGTCAGAGGCTGCTCGATTTGGCAGAGGCTGCTCGATGAGGGATCGGCTGCTCGATGAATCAGAGGCTGCTCGATGAGGGATAGGCTGCTCGATGAGGCAGAGGCTGCTCGATGAGGCAGAGGTTGCTCGATGAAGCAGAGGTTGCTCGATGAGGCAGAGGCTGCTCGATGAGGCAGAGGTTGCTCGATGAGACAGAGGCTGCTTGATGAGGCAGAGGTTGCTCGATGAGGCAGAAGTTGCTCGATGAGGCAGGGGCTGCTCGATGAGGGAAAGGCTGCTCGATGACGCAGAGGTTGCTCGATGAGGCAGAGGCTGCTCGATGAGGCAGAGGTTGTTCGATGAAGGATAGGCTGCTCGATGAGGGAGAGGCTGCTGGATGAGTCAGAGGTTGCTCGATGAGGCAGAGACTGCTCGATGAGACAGAGGTTGCTCGATGAGACAGGCTGCTCGATGAGGCAGAGGTTGCTCGATGAGTCAGAGGTTGCTCGATGAGGCAGAGGTTGCTCGATGAGGCAGAAGTTGCTCGATGAGGCAGAGGCTGCTCGATGAGGGATCGGCTGCTCCATGAGGGATAGGCTGCTCGATGAGGTAGCGGGTGCTCAATGAGGCAGACGTTGCTCGAAGAGGCAGAGGCTGCTCGATGAGGTAGAGGGTGCTCGATGAGGTAGAGGCTCCATGATGAGGCAGAGGCTGCTCGATCAGGCAGAGGCTGCTCGATCAGGCAGAGGCTGCTCGAACAGGCAGAGGCTGCTCGATCAGGCAGAGGCTGCTCGATGAGGCAGAGGCTGCTCGATGAGGCAGAGGTTGTTCGATGAGGCAGAGGCTGTTCGATGAGGTAGCGGGTGCTCAATGAGGCAGATGTTGCTCGAAGAGGCAGAGGCTGCTCGATAAGGTAGAGGGTGCTCGATGAGGTAGAGGCTCCTCGATGAGGTAGAGGCTCCACGATGAGGCAGAGGCTGCTCGATCAGGCAGAGTTTGCTTGATCAGGCAGAGGCTGCTCGATGAGGCAGAGGCTGCTCGATTAGGCAGAGGTTGTTCGATGAGGCAGAGGCTGCTCAATGAGGCAGAGGTTGCTCGATGAGGCAGTGGCTGCTCGATGAGGCAGGGGCGGCTCGATGGGGCAGAGGTTGCTCAATGAGGCAGAGGTTGCTCGATGAGGCAGAGGCTGCTCGATGAGGCAGAGGTTGCTCGATGAGGCAGAGGTTGCACGATGAGGCAGAGGTTACTTGAGGTAGTGGCTGCTCGATGTGGCAGAGGTTGCTCGATGAGGCAGAGGTTACTTGAGGAAGAGGCTGCTCAATGAGGCAGAGGTTGCTCGATGAGGGATAGGCAGCTCGATGAGGCAGAGGCTGCTCGATGAGGCAGAGGCTGCTCGATGAGGCAGAGGTTGCTCGATGAGGCAGAGGCTGCTCGATGAGGCAGAGGTTGCTCGATGAGGCAGAGGTTGCTCGATGAGGGATAGGCTGCTCGATGAGGCAGAGGTTGCTCGATGAAGCAGAGGTTGCTCGATGATGGATAGGCTGCTCGATGAGTCAGAGGCTGCTCGATTTGGCAGAGGCTGCGCGATGAGGGATAGGCTGCTCGATGAGTCAGAGGCTGCTCGATGAGGGATAGGCTGCTCGATGAGGGATAGGCTGCTCGATGAGTCAGAGGCTGCTCGATGAGGGATAGGCTGCTCGATGAGGCAGAGGCTGCTCGATGACGCAGAGGCTGCTCGATGAGTCAGAGGCTGCTCGATGACGGATAGGCTGCTCGATGAGGGATAGGCTGCTCGATGAGGGATAGGCTGCTCGATGAGTCAGAGGCTGCTCGATGAGGGATAGGCTGCTCGATGAGGGAAAACCTGCTCGATGAGTCAGTGGCTGCTCGATGAGTCAGAGGCTGCACGATGAGGCAGAGGCTGCTCGATGAGGCAGAGGTTGCTCGATGAAGCACAGGTTGCTCGATGTGGCAGTGGCTGCTCGATGAGCAGAGGCTGCTCGATGAGACAGAGGCTGCTCGATGAGGCAGATGTTGCTCGATGAGGCAGAGGATGCTCGATGAGACAGAGGTTGCTCGATGAGGCATGGGTTGCTGGATGAGGGACACGCTGCTCGATGAGGGATAGGCTGCTCGATGAGTCAGAGGTTGCTCGATGAGGCAGAGGTTGCTCGATGAGGCAGAGGCTGCTCGATGAGGTAGCAGGTGCTCAATGAGGTAGAGGGTGCTCAATGAGGCAGAGGTTGCTCGATGAGGCAGAGGCAGCACGATGAGGTAGAGGCTCCTCGATGAGGTAGAGGCTCCTCGATCAGGCAGAGGCTGCTCGATCAGGCAGAGGCTGCTCGATGATGCAGAGGCTGCTCGATGATGCAGAGGCTGCTCGATGAGGCAGAGGCTGCTCGATGAGGGATAGGCTGCTCGATGAGGCAGAGGCTGCTCGATGAGGCAGAGGTTGCTCGATGAGGCAGTGGCTGCTCGATAAGGGATAGGCTGCTCGATGAGGGATAGGCTGCTCGATGAGGCAGAGGCTGCTCGATGAGGCAGAGGATGCTCGATGAGACAGAGGTTGCTCGATGAGGCATGGGTTGCTGGATGAGGGACACGCTGCTCGATGAGGGATAGGCTGCTCGATGAGTCAGAGGTTGCTCGATGAGGCAGAGGTTGCTCGATGAGGCAGAGGCTGCTCGATGAGGTAGCAGGTGCTCAATGAGGTAGAGGGTGCTCAATGAGGCAGAGGTTGCTCGATGAGGCAGAGGCAGCACGATGAGGTAGAGGCTCGTCGATGAGGTAGAGGCTCCTCGATCAGGCAGAGGCTGCTCGATCAGGCAGAGGCTGCTCGATGATGCAGAGGCTGCTCGATGAGGCAGAGGCTGCTCGATGAGGGATAGGCTGCTCGATGAGGCAGAGGCTGCTCGATGAGGCAGAGGTTGCTCGATGAGGCAGTGGCTGCTCGATAAGGGATAGGCTGCTCGATGAGCGATAGGCTGCTCGATGAGGCAGAGGCTGCTCGATGAGGGATAGGCTGCTCGATGAGGGAGAGGCTGCTCGATGAGGCAGAGGCTGCTCGATGAGGCAGAGGCTGCTAGATGAGGGATAGGCTGCTCGATGAGGCAGAGGCTGCTCGATGAGTCAGAGGCTGCTCGATGAGGGATAGGCTGCTCGATGAGGCAGAGGCTGCTCGATGAGGGATAGGCAGCTCGAGGAGCAGATTACTCGATGACACAGAGACTGCTCGATGAGGGATAGGCTGATCGATGAGGCAGAGGCTGCTCGATGAGGCAGAGGTTGCTCGATGAGGCAGAGTTTGCTCGATGAGGGATAGGCTACTCGATGAGGGATAGGATGCTCGATGAGACAGAGGTTGTTCGATGAGGCAGAGGCTGCGCGATGAGGCAGAACCTGCTCGATGATGCAGGGGCTGCTCGATGAGGCAGAGGTTGCTCGATGAGGCAGAGGTTGCACGATGAGGCAGAGGTTACTTGAGGTAGAGGCTGCTCGATGATGCAGAGGTTGCACGATGAGGCAGAGGTTACTTGAGGAAGAGGCTGCTCAATGAGGCAGAGGTTGCTCGATGAGGCAGAGGCTGCTCGATGAGGCAGAGTTTGCTCGATGAGGGATAGGCTGCTCGTAGAAGCAGAGGTTGCTCGATGAGGCAGAGGTTGCTCGATGAGGCAGAGGTTGCTCGATGAGGCAGAGGTTGCTCGATGCGGGATAGGCTGCTCGATGAGTCAGAGGCTGCTCGATGAGGGATAGGCTGCTCGATGGGGCAGAGGTTGCTCGATGAAGAAGAGGTTGCTCGATGAGGGATAGGCTGCTCGATGAGTCAGAGGCTGCTCGATTTGGCAGAGGCTGCTCGATGAGGGATCGGCTGCTCGATGAGTCAGAGGCTGCTCGATGAGGGATAGGCTGCTCGATAAGGCAGAGGCTGCTCGATGAGGCAGAGGTTGCTCGATGAAGCAGAGGTTGCTCGATGAAGCAGAGGCAGCTCGATGAGGCAGAGGTTGCTCGATAAGACAGAGGCTGCTTGAAGAGGCAGAGGTTGCTCGATGAGGCAGAAGTTGCTCGATGAGGCAGGGGCTGCTCGATGAGGGAAAGGCTGCTCGATGACGCAGAGGTTGCTCGATGAGGTAGAGGCTGCTCGATGAGGCAGAGGTTGCTCGATGAAGGATAGGCTGCTCGATGAGGGAGAGGCTGCTGGATGAGTCAGAGGTTGCTCGATGAGGCAGAGACTGCTCGATGAGACAGAGGCTGCTCGCTGAGGCAGAGGTTGCTCGATGAGGCAGAGGTTGCTCGATGAGGGATACGCAGCTCGATGAGTCAGAGGTTGCTCGATGAGGCAGAGGCTGCTCGATGAGGCAGAGGCTGCTCGATGAGTCAGAGGCTGCTCGATGAGGGATAGGCTGCTCGAGGAGGGATAGGCTGCTCGATGAGGCAGAGGCTGCTCGATGAGGCAGAGGCTGCTCGATGAGTCAGAGGCTGCTCGATGAGGGACACGCTGCTCGATGAGGGATAGGCTGCTCGATGAGTCAGAGGTTGCTCGATGCGGCAGAGGTTGCTCGATGAGGCATAGGTTGCTCGATGAGGCAGAGGCTGCTCGATGAGGTAGAGGGTGCTCAATGAGGTAGAGGGTGCTCAATGAGGCAGAGGTTGCTCGATGAGGCAGAGGCAGCTCGATGAGGTAGAGGCTCCTCGATGAGGTGGAGGCCCCTCGATGAGGCAGAGGCTGCTCGATCAGGCAGAGGCTGCTCGATGAGGCAGAGGCTTCTCGATGAGGCAGAGGCTGCTCGATGAGGGATAGGCTGCTCGATGAGGGATAGGCTGCTCGATGAGGCAGAGGCTGCTCGATGAGGCAGAGGTTGCTCGATGAGGGATAGGCTGCTCGATGAGGGAGAGGCTGCTCGATGAGGCAGAGGCTGCTCGATGAGGCAGAGGCTGCTAGATGAGGGATAGGCTGCTCGATGAGGCAAAGGCTGCCCGATGAGTCAGAGGCTGCTCGATGATGGATAGGCTGCTCGATGAGGGATAGGTTGCTCGATGAGGCAGAGGCTGCTCGATGAGGGAGAGGCTGCTCGATGAGGCAGAGGCTGCTCGATGAGTCAGAGGCTGCTCGATGAGGGATAGGCTGCACGATGAGGCAGAGGCTGCTCGATGAGGGATAGGCTGCTCGATGAGGCAAAGGCTGCCCGATGAGTCAGAGGCTGCTCGATGATGGATAGGCTGCTCGATGAGGGATAGGTTGCTCGATGAGGCAGAGGCTGCTCGATGAGGGAGAGGCTGCTCGATGAGGTAGAGGCTGCTCGATGAGGCAGAGGTTGCTCGATGAAGGATAGGCTGCTCGATGAGGGAGAGGCTGCTGGATGAGTCAGAGGTTGCTCGATGAGGCAGAGACTGCTCGATGAGACAGAGGCTGCTCGCTGAGGCAGAGGTTGCTCGATGAGGCAGAGGTTGCTCGATGAGGGATACGCAGCTCGATGAGTCAGAGGTTGCTCGATGAGGCAGAGGTTGCTCGATGAGGCAGAGGTTGCTCGATGAGGCAGAGGGTGCTCAATGAGGTAGTGGGTGCTCAATGAGGCAGAGGTTGCTCGATGAGGCAGAGGCTGCTCGATGAGGCAGAGTTTGCTCGATGAGGGATTGGCAGCTCGATGAAGCAGAGGTTGCTCGATGAGCAGAGGCTGCTCGATGAGACAGAGGCTGCTCGATGAGGCAGAGGTTGCTCGATAAGGCAGAGGTTGCTCGCTGAGACAGAGTTTGCTCGATGAGGCAGAGGTTGCTGGATGAGGGACACGCTGCTCGATGAGGGATAGGCTGCTCAATGAGTCAGAGGTTGCTCGATGCGGCAGAGGTTGCTCGATGAGGCAGAGGTTGCTCGATGAGGCAGAGGCTGCTCGATGAGGTAGCGGGTGCTTAATGAGGTAGAGGGTGCTCGATGAGGCAGAGGTTGCTCGATGAGGCAGAGGCAGCTCGATGAGGTAGAGGCTCCTCGATGAGGGAGAGGCTCCTCGATGAGGCAGAGGCTGCTCGATCAGGCAGAGGCTGCTCGATGAGGCAGAGGCTGCTCGATGAGGCAGAGGCTGCTCGATGAGGGATAGGCTGCTCGATGAGGGATAGGCTGCTCGATGAGGCAGAGGCTGCTCGATGAGGCAGAGGTTGCTCGATGAGGCAGTGGCTGCTCGATGAGGGATAGGCTGCTCGATGAGGGATAGGCTGCTCGATGAGGCAGAGGCTGCTCGATGAGGGATAGGCTGCTCGATGAGGGAGAGGCTGCTCGATGAGGCAGAGGCTGCTCGATGAGGCAGAGGCTGCTAGATGAGGGATAGGCTGCTCGATGAGGCAGAGGCTGCTAGATGAGTCAGAGGATGCTCGATGAGGGATAGGCTGCTCGATGAGGGATAGGTTGCTCGATGAGGCAGAGGCTGCTCGATGAGGGAGAGGCTGCTCGATGAGGCAGAGGCTGCTCGATGAGTCAGAGGCTGCTCGATGAGGGATAGGCTGCTCGATGAGGGATAGGCTGCTCGATGAGTCAGAGGTTGCTCGATGCGGCAGAGGTTGCTCGATGAGGCAGAGACTGCTAGATGAGGGATAGGCTGCTCGATGAGGCAGAGGCTGCTCGATGAGTCAGAGGCTGCTCGATGAGGGATAGGCTGCTCGATGAGGGATAGGCTGCTCGATGAGGCAGAGGCTGCTCGATGAGGCAGAGGCTGCTCGATGAGTCAGAGGCTGCTCGATGAGGGACACGCTGCTCGATGAGGGATAGGCTGCTCGATGAGTCAGAGGTTGCTCGATGCGGCAGAGGTTGCTCGATGAGGCAGAGGTTGCTCGATGAGGCAGAGGCTGCTCGATGAGGTAGAGGGTGCTCAATGAGGTAGAGGGTGCTCAATGAGGCAGAGGTTGCTCGATGAGGCAGAGGCAGCTCGATGAGGTAGAGGCTCCTCGATGAGGTGGAGGCCCCTCGATGAGGCAGAGGCTGCTCGATCAGGCAGAGGCTGCTCGATGAGGCAGAGGCTGCTCGATGAGGCAGAGGCTGCTCGATGAGGGATAGGCTGCTCGATGAGGGATAGGCTGCTCGATGAGGCAGAGGCTGCTCGATGAGGCAGAGGTTGCTCGATGAGGGATAGGCTGCTCGATGAGGGAGAGGCTGCTCGATGAGGCAGAGGCTGCTCGATGAGGCAGAGGCTGCTAGATGAGGGATAGGCTGCTCGATGAGGCAAAGGCTGCCCGATGAGTCAGAGGCTGCTCGATGATGGATAGGCTGCTCGATGAGGGATAGGTTGCTCGATGAGGCAGAGGCTGCTCGATGAGGGAGAGGCTGCTCGATGAGGCAGAGGCTGCTCGATGAGTCAGAGGCTGCTCGATGAGGGATAGGCTGCACGATGAGGCAGAGGCTGCTCGATGAGGGATAGGCAGCTCGATGAGCAGATTACTCGATGACACAGAGACTGCTCGATGAGGGATAGGCTGATCGATGAGGCAGAGGCTGCTCGATGAGGCAGAGGTTGCTCGATGAGGCAGAGGTTGCTCGATGAGGGATAGGCTGCTCGATGAGGGATCGGCTGCTCGATGAGTCAGAGGCTGCTCGATGAGGGATAGGCTGCTCCATGAGGCAGAGGCTGCTCGATGAGGCGGAGGTTGCTCGATGAAGCAGAGGTTGCTCGGTGAGGCAGAGGCTGCTCGATGAGGCAGAGGTTGCTCGATGAGACAGAGGCTGCTCGATGACGCAGAGGTTGCTCGATGAGGCAGAGGCTGCTCGATGAGGCAGAGGCTGCTCGATGAGGCAGAGGTTGCTCGATGAAGGATAGGCTGCTCGATGAGGGAGAGGCTGCTGGATGCGTCAGAGGTTGCTCGATGAGGCAGAGGTTGCTCGATGAGGCAGAGGGTGCTCAATGAGGTAGAGGGTGCTCAATGAGGCAGAGGTTGCTCGATGAGGCAGAGGCTGCTCGATGAGGCAGAGTTTGCTAGATGAGGGATTGGCTGCTCGATGAAGCAGAGGTTGCTCGATGAGGGATAGGCTGCTCGATGAGTCATAGGCTGCTCGATGAGGCAGAGGCTGCTCAATGAGGCAGAGGTTGCTCGATGAGACAGGCTGCTTGATGAGGCAGAGGTTGCTCGATGAGGCAGAAGTTGCTCGATGAGGCAGAGGCTGCTCCATGAGGGATCGGCTGCTCCATGAGGGATAGGCTGCTCGATGAGCCAGAGGCTGTTCAATGAGCCAGAGGCTGCTCGATGAGGCAGAGGTTGCTCGATGAGGCAGAGGCTGCTCCATGAGGCAGAGGTTGCTCGATGAGACAGAGGCTGCTCGATGAGGCAGAGGTTGCTCGATGAGGCAGAGGTTGCTCGATGAGGCAGGGGTTGCTCGATGTGGCAGAGGTTGCTCGATGAGACAGAGGTAGCTCGATGAGGCGGAGGTTACTCGATGAGGGATACGCTGCTCGATGAGGGATAGGCTGCTCGATGAGGCAGATGTTACTCGATGAGGCAGAGGCTGCTCGATGAGCCAGAGGCTGCTCGATGAGCCAGAGGCTGCTCGATGAGGCAGAGGTTGCTCAATGAGGCAGCGGCTGCTCGATGAGGCAGGGGCTGCTCGATGGGACAGAGGTTGCTCGATGAGGCAGAGGTTGCTCGATGAGGCAGAGGTTGCACGATGAGGCAGAGTTTACTTGAGGTAGAGGCTGCTCGATGAGGCAGAGGTTGCTCGATGAGGCAGAGGTTATTTGAGGTAGAGGCTGCTCAATGAGGCAGAGGTTGCTCGATGAGGCAGAGGTTGCTCGATGAAGCAGAGTTTGCTCGATGAGGGATAGGCTGCTCGCTGAGGCAGAGGCTGCTCGATGAGGCAGAGGTTGCTCGATGAGGCAGAGGTTGCTCGATGAGGCAGAAGCTGCTTGATGAGGCAGGGGTTGCTCGATGAGACAGAGGTTGCTCGATGAGGGATAGGCTGCTCGATGAGGCAGAGGTTGCTCGATGAAGCAGAGGTTGCTCGATGAGGGAGAGGCTGCTCGGTGAGTCAGAGGCTGCTCGATTTGGCAGAGGCTGCTCGATGAGGGATAGGCTGCTCGATGAGTCAGAGGCTGATCGATGAGGGATAGGCTGCACGATGAGGCAGAGGTTACTTGAGGTAGAGGCTGCTCGATGAGGCAGAGTCTGCTCGATGAGGCAGAGTTTGCTCGATGAGGGATAGGCTGCTCGATGAGGCAGAGGTTGCTCGATGAGGCAGAGGTTGCTCGATGAGGCAGAGGTTGCTCGATGCGGGATAGGCTGCTCGATGAGTCAGAGGCTGCTCGATGAGGGATAGGCTGCTCGATGAGGCAGAGGTTGCTCGATGAAGCAGAGGTTGCTCGATGAGGGATAGGCTGCTCGATGAGTCAGAGGTTGCTCGATTTGGCAGAGGCTGCTCGATGAGGGATCGGCTGCTCGATGAGTCAGAGGCTGCTCGATGAGGGATAGGCTGCTCCATGAGGCAGAGGCTGCTCGATGAGGCAGAGGTTGCTCGATGAAGCAGAGGTTGCTCGGTGAGGCAGAGGCTGCTCGATGAGGCAGAGGTTGCTCGATGAGACAGAGGCTGCTTGATGAGGCAGAAGTTGCTCGATCAGGCAGGGGCTGCTCGATGAGGGATAGGCTGCTCGATGACGCAGAGGTTGCTCGATGAGGCAGAGGCTGCTCGATGAGGCAGAGGTTGCTCGATGAAGGATAGGCTGCTCGATGAGGGAGAGGCTGCTGGATGAGTCAGAGGTTGCTCGATGAGGCAGAGACTGCTCGATGAGACAGAGGCTGCTCGATGAGGCAGAGGTTGCTCGATGAGGGAGAGGTTGCTCGATGAGGGATACGCTGCTCGATGAGTCAGAGGTTGGTCGATGAGGCAGAGGTTGCTCGATGAGGCAGAGGTTGCTCGATGAGGCAGAGGGTGCTCAATGAGGTAGAGGGTGCTCAATGAGGCAGAGGTTGCTCGATGAGGCAGAGGCTGCTCGATGAGGCAGAGTTTGCTCGATGAGGGATTGGCTGCTCGATGAAGCAGAGGTTGCTCGATGAGGGATAGGCTGCTCGATGAGTCATAGGCTGCTCGAAGAGGCAGAGGCTGCTCAATGAGGCAGAGGTTACTCGATGAGACAGGCTGCTTGATGAGGCAGAGGTTGCTCGATGAGGCAGAAGTTGCTCGATGAGGCAGAGGCTGCTCGATGAGGGATCGGCTGCTCCATGAGGGATAGGCTGCTCGATGAGCCAGAGGCTGTTCAATGAGCCAGAGGCTGCTCGATGAGGCAGAGGTTGCTCGATGAGGCAGAGGCTGCTCCATGAGGCAGAGGTTGCTCAATGAGACAGAGGCTGCTCGATGAGGCAGAGGTTATTTGAGGTAGAGGCTGCTCAATGAGGCAGAGGTTGCTCGATGAGGCAGAGGTTGCTCGATGAGGCAGAGTTTGCTCGATGAGGGATAGGCTGCTCGCTGAGGCAGAGGCTGCTCGATGAGGCAGAGGTTGCTCGATGAGGCAGAGGTTGCTCGATGAGGCAGAAGCTGCTCGATGAGTCAGAGGTTGCTCGATGAGACAGAGGTTGCTCGATGAGGGATAGGCTGCTCGATGAGGCAGAGGTTGCTCGATGAAGCAGAGGTTGCTCGATGAGGGATAGGCTGCTCGGTGAGTCAGAGGCTGCTCGATTTGGCAGAGGCTGCTCGATGAGGGATAGGCTGCTTGATGAGTCAGAGGCTGATCGATGAGGGATAGGCTGCACGATGAGGCAGAGGTTACTTGAGGTAGAGGCTGCTCGATGAGGCAGAGTCTGCTCGATGAGGCAGAGTTTGCTCGATGAGGGATAGGCTGCTCGATGAGGCAGAGGTTGCTCGATGAGGCAGAGGTTGCTCGATGAGGCAGAGGTTGCTCGATGCGGGATAGGCTGCTCGATGAGTCAGAGGCTGCTCGATGAGGGATAGGCTGCTCGATGAGGCAGAGGTTGCTCGATGAAGCAGAGGTTGCTCGATGAGGGATAGGCTGCTCGATGAGTCAGAGGTTGCTCGATTTGGCAGAGGCTGCTCGATGAGGGATCGGCTGCTCGATGAGTCAGAGGCTGCTCGATGAGGGATAGGCTGCTCCATGAGGCAGAGGCTGCTCGATGAGGCAGAGGTTGCTCGATGAAGCAGAGGTTGCTCGGTGAGGCAGAGGCTGCTCGATGAGGCAGAGGTTGCTCGATGAGACAGAGGCTGCTTGATGAGGCAGAAGTTGCTCGATCAGGCAGGGGCTGCTCGATGAGGGATAGGCTGCTCGATGACGCAGACGTTGCTCGATAAGGCAGAGGCTGCTCGATGAGGCAGAGGTTGCTCGATGAAGGATAGGCTGCTCGATGAGGGAGAGGCTGCTGGATGAGTCAGAGGTTGCTCGATGAGGCAGAGACTGCTCGATGAGACAGAGGCTGCTCGATGAGGCAGAGGTTCCTCGATGAGGGAGAGGTTGCTCGATGAGGGATACGCTGCTCGATGAGTCAGAGGTTGGTCGATGAGGCAGAGGTTGCTCGATGAGGCAGAGGTTGCTCGATGAGGCAGAGGGTGCTCAATGAGGTAGAGGGTGCTCAATGAGGCAGAGGTTGCTCGATGAGGCAGAGTTTGCTCGATGAGGGATTGGCTGCTCGATGAGGCAGAGGCTGCTCAATGAGGCAGAGGTTACTCGATGAGACAGGCTGCTTGATGAGGCAGAGGTTGCTCGATGAGGCAGAAGTTGCTCGATGAGGCAGAGGCTGCTCGATGAGGGATCGGCTGCTCCATGAGGGATAGGCTGCTCGATGAGCCAGAGGCTGTTCAATGAGCCAGAGGCTGCTCGATGAGGCAGAGGTTGCTCGATGAGGCAGAGGCTGCTCCATGAGGCAGAGGTTGCTCAATGAGACAGAGGCTGCTCGATGAGGCAGAGGTTGCTCGATGAGGCAGAGGTTGCTCGATGAGGCAGGGGCAGCTCGATGTGGCAGAGGTTGCTCGATGAGACAGAGGTTGCTCGATGAGGCAGAGGTTACTCGATGAGGGATACGCTGCTCGATGAGGGATAGGCTGCTCGATGAGGCAGAGGTTGCTCGATGAGGCAGAGGCTGCTCGATGAGCCAGAGGCTGCTCGATGAGGCAGAGGTTGCTCGATGAGGCAGAGGTTGCTCGATGAGGCAGAGGTTGCTCGATGAGGCAGAGGCTGCTCGATGAGGCAGAGGCTGCTCAATGAGGCAGAGGTTGCTCAATGAGGCAGGGGCTGGTCGATGAGGCAGGGGCTGCACGATGGGGCAGAGGTTGCTCGATGAGGCAGAGGCTGCTCGATGAGGCAGAGTTTGCTCGATGAGGGATAGGCTGCTCGCTGAGGCAGAGGCTGCTCGATGAGGCAGAGGTTGCTCGATGAGGCAGAGGTTGCTCGATGAGGCAGAGGCTGCTTGATGAGGCAGAGGCTGCTCGATGAGGCAGAGGTTGCTCGATGAGGGATAGGCTGCTCGATGAGTCAGAGGCTGCTCGATGAGGGATAGGCTACTCGATGAGGCAGAGGTTGCTCGATGAAGCAGAGGTTGCTCGATGAGTGATAGGCTGCTCGATGAGTCAGAGGCTGCTCGATTTGGCAGAGGCTACTCGATGAGGGATAGGCTGCTCGATGAGTCAGAGGCTGCTCGATGAGGGAGAGGCTGCTCGATGAGGGATAGGCTGCTCGATGAGGGATAGGCTGCTCGATGAGTCAGAGGCTGCTCGATGAGGGATAGGCTGCTCGATGAGGCAGAGGCTGCTCGATGAGGCAGACGTTGCTCGATGAGTCAGAGGCTGCTCGATGAGGGATAGGCTGCTCAATGAGGGATAGGCTGCTCAATGAGGGATAGGCTGCTCGATGAGGGATAGGCTGCTCGATGAGTCAGAGGCTGCTCGATGAGGGAGAGGCTGCTCGATGAGGGATAGGCTGCTCAATGAGGGATAGGCTGCTCAATGAGGGATAGGCTGCTCGATGAGGGATAGGCTGCTCGATGAGGCAGAGGCTGCTCGATGAGGCAGACGTTGCTCGATGTAGCAGAGGTTGCTCGATGAGACAGGCTGCTCGATGAGACAGAGGTTGCTCGATGAGGCAGAGGTTGCTCGATGAGGCAGAGGTTGCTCGATGAGGCAGAGGTTGCTCGATGAGGCAGAGGCTGCTCGATGAGGCAGAGGCTGCTCAATGAGGTAGAGGTTGCTCAATGAGGCAGGGGCTGCTCGATGAGGCAGGGGCTGCACGATGGGGCAGAGGTTGCTCGATGAGGCAGAGGTTGCTCGATGAGGCAGAGGTTGCACGATGAGGCAGAGGTTGCACGATGAGGCAGAGTTTACTTGAGGTAGAGGCTGCTCGATGAGGCAGAGGTTGCTCGATGAGGCAGAGGTTATTTGAGGTAGAGGCTGCTCAATGAGGCAGAGGTTGCTCGATGAGGTAGAGGCTGCTCGATGAGGCAGAGTTTGCTCGATGAGGGATAGGCTGCTCGCTGAGGCAGAGGCTGCTCGATGAGGCAGAGGTTGCTCGATGAGGCAGAGGTTGCTCGATGAGGCAGAGGCTGCTTGATGAGGCAGAGGTTGCTCGATGAGGCAGAGGTTGCTCGATGAGGGATAGGCTGCTCGATGAGTCAGAGGCTGCTCGATGAGGGATAGGCTGCTCGATGAGGCAGAGGTTGCTCGATGAAGCAGAGGTTGCTCGATGAGTGATAGGCTGCTCGATGAGTCAGAGGCTGCTCGATTTGGCAGAGGCTGCTCGATGAGGGATAGGCTGCTCGATGAGTCAGAGGCTGCTCGATGAGGGATAGGCTGCTCGATGAGGGATAGGCTGCTCGATGAGGGATAGGCTGCTCGATGAGGCAGAGGCTGCTCGATGAGGCAGACGTTGCTCGATGAGTCAGAGGCTGCTCGATGAGGGATAGGCTGCTCAATGAGGGAGAGGCTGCTCGATGAGGGATAGGCTGCTCAATGAGGGATAGGCTGCTCAATGAGGGATAGGCTGCTCGATGAGGGATAGGCTGCTCGATGAGGCAGAGGCTGCTCGATGAGGCAGACGTTGCTCGATGTAGCAGAGGTTGCTCGATGAGACAGAGGCTGCTCGATGAGACAGAGGTTGCTCGATTAGGCAGAGGCTGCTCGATGAGGCAGAGGTTGCTCGATGAGGCAGAGGTTGCTCGATGAGGCAGAGGTTGCTCGATGAGGGATAGGCTGCTCGATGAGTCAGAGGCTGCTCGATGAGGGATAGGCTGCTCGATGAGGCAGAGGTTGCTCGATGAAGCAGAGGTTGCTCGATGAAGCAGAGGTTGCTCGATGAGGGATAGGCTGCTCGATGAGTCAGAGGCTGCTCGATTTGGCAGAGGCTGCTCGATGAGGGATAGGCTGCTCGATGAGTCAGAGGCTGCTAGATGAGGGATAGGCTGCTCGATGAGGGATAGGCTGCTCGATGAGGGATAGGCTGCTCGATGAGGGATAGGCTGCTCGATGAGACAGAGGCTGCTCGCTGAGGGATAGGCTGCTCGATTAGACAGAGGCTGCTCGATTAGACAGAGGTTGCTCGATGAGGCAGAGGTTACTCGATGAGTCAGAGGCTGCTCGATGAGACAGAGGGTGCTCGATGAGTCAGAGGCTGCTCGATGAGGGATAGGCTGCTCGATTAGGCAGAGGTTGCTCGATGAGGCAGTGGTTGCTCGATGAGTCAGAGGCTGCTCGATGAGACAGAGGCTGCTCGATGAGACAGAGGCTGCTCGATGAGGGATAGGCTGCTCGATGAGACAGAGGCTGCTCGCTGAGGGATAGGCTGCTCGATTAGGCAGAGGTTGCTCGATGAGGCAGAGGTTGCTCGATGAGTCAGAGGCTGCTCGATGAGACAGAGGCTGCTCGATGAGTCAGAGGCTGCTCGATGAGGGATAAGCTGCTCGATGACGGATAGGCTGCTCGATGAGGGATAGGCTGCTCGATGAGTCAGAGGCTGCTCGATGAGGGATAGGCTGCTCGATGTGGGATAGGCTGCTCGATGAGGGATAGGCTGCTCGATGAGTCAGAGGCTGCTCGATGAGGGATAGGCTGCTCGATGAGGCAGAGGCTGCTCGATGAGGCAGAGGTTGCTCGATGTAGCAGAGGTTGCTCGATGAGGGATAGGCTGCTCGATGAGTCAGAGGCTGCTAGATGAGGGATAGGCTGCTCGATGAGGGATAGGCTGCTCGATGAGGGATAGGCTGCTCGATGAGGGATAGGCTGCTCGATGAGACAGAGGCTGCTCGCTGAGGGATAGGCTGCTCGATTAGACAGAGGCTGCTCGATTAGACAGAGGTTGCTCGATGAGGCAGAGGTTACTCGATGAGTCAGAGGCTGCTCGATGAGACAGAGGGTGCTCGATGAGTCAGAGGCTGCTCGATGAGGGATAGGCTGCTCGATTAGGCAGAGGTTGCTCGATGAGGCAGAGGTTGCTCGATGAGTCAGAGGCTGCTCGATGAGACAGAGGCTGCTCGATGAGACAGAGGCTGCTCGATGAGGGATAGGCTGCTCGATGAGACAGAGGCTGCTCGCTGAGGGATAGGCTGCTCGATTAGGCAGAGGTTGCTCGATGAGGCAGAGGTTGCTCGATGAGTCAGAGGCTGCTCGATGAGACAGAGGCTGCTCGATGAGTCAGAGGCTGCTCGATGAGGGATAAGCTGCTCGATGACGGATAGGCTGCTCGATGAGGGATAGGCTACTCGATGAGTCAGAGGCTGCTCGATGAGGGATAGGCTGCTCGATGTGGG
The DNA here is from genome assembly GCF_047496885.1 of Scyliorhinus torazame. NCBI lineage: Eukaryota > Metazoa > Chordata > Chondrichthyes > Carcharhiniformes > Scyliorhinidae > Scyliorhinus > Scyliorhinus torazame. The sequence goes on from NW_027309083.1 coordinate 28,145, forward strand.
ATAGGCTGCTCGATGAGGGATAGGCTGCTCGATGAGGCAGAGGCTGCTCGATGAGGCAGAGGTTGCTCGATGTAGCAGAGGTTGCTCGATGAGACAGAGGCTGCTCGATGAGACAGAGGCTGCTCGATGAGGCAGAGGTTGCTCGATTAGGCAGAGGTTGCTCGATGAGGGATACGCTGCTCGATGAGGGATAGGCTGCTCGATGAGTCAGAGGTTGCTCGATGAGGCAGAGGTTGCTCGATGAGGCAGAGGTTGCTCGATGAGGCAGGGGCTGCTCGATGAGGTAGCGGGTACTGAATGAGGTAGTGGGTGCTCAATGAGTCAGAGGTTGCTCGATGAGGCTGAGGTTGCTCGATGACGCAGAGGCTGATCGATGACGTAGAGGGTGCTTGATGAGGTAGAGGCTCCTCGATGAGGTAGAGGCTCCTCGATGAGGCAGAGGCTGCACGATCAGGCAGAGGCTGCTCGATGCGACAGAGACTGCTCGATGAGGCAGAGGCTGCTCGATGTGGCAGAGGTTGCTCGATGAGACAGAGGTTGCTCGATGAGGCAGGGGCAGCTCGATGTGGCAGAGGTTGCTCGATGAGACAGAGGTTGCTCGATGAGGCAGAGGTTACTCGATGAGGGATACGCTGCTCGATGAGGGATAGGCTGCTCGATGAGGCAGAGGTTGCTCGATGAGGTAGAGGCTCCTCGATGAGGTAGAGGCTCCTCGATGAGGCAGACGCTTCACGATCAGGCAGAGGTTGCTCGATGAGGCAGAGGTTGCTCGATGAGGCAGGGGCAGCTCGATGTGGCAGAGGTTGCTCGATGAGACAGAGGTTGCTCGATGAGGCAGAGGTTACTCGATGAGGGATACGCTGCTCGATGAGGGATAGGCTGCTCGATGAGGCAGAGGTTGCTCGATGAGGCACAGGTTGCTCGATGAGGCAGAGGCTGCTCGATGAGGTAGCGGGTGCTCAATGAGGCAGAGGTTGCTCGATGAGGCAGAGGCTGCTCGATGAGGCAGAGGCTGCTCGATGAGGCAGAGGTTGCTCGATGAGGCAGGGGCTGCTCGATGAGGCAGGGGCTGCTCGATGGGGCAGAGGTTGCTCGATGAGGCAGAGGTTGCTCGATGAGACAGAGGTTGCTCGATGAGGCAGAGGTTGCACGATGAGGCAGAGGTTACTTGAGGTAGAGGCTGTTCGATGAGGCAGAGGTTGCTCGATGAGGCTGAGGTTACTTGAGGTAGAGGCTGCTCAATGAGGCAGAGGTTGCTCGATTAGGCAGAGGCTGCTCGATGAGGCAGAGGCTGCTCGATGAGGCAGAGGCTGCTAGATGAGGGATAGGCTGCTCGATGAGGCAGAGGCTGCTAGATGAGTCAGAGGATGCTCGATGAGGGATAGGCTGCTCGATGAGGGATAGGTTGCTCGATGAGGCAGAGGCTGCTCGATGAGGGAGAGGCTGCTCGATAAGGCAGAGGCTGCTCGATGAGTCAGAGGCTGCTCGATGAGGGATAGGCTGCTCGATGAGGGATAGGCTGCCCGATGAGTCAGAGCTTGCTCGATGCGGCAGAGGTTGCTCGATGAGGCAGAGGCTGCTAGATGAGGGATAGGCTGCTCGATGAGGCAGAGGCTGCTCGATGAGTCAGAGGCTGCTCGATGAGGGATAGGCTGCTCGATGAGGGATAGGCTGCTCGATGAGGCAGAGGCTGCTCGATGAGGCAGAGGCTGCTCGATGAGGCAGAGGCTGCTCGATGAGTCAGAGGCTGCTCGATGAGGGACACGCTGCTCGATGAGGGATAGGCTGCTCGATGAGTCAGAGGTTGCTCGATGCGGCAGAGGTTGCTCGATGAGGCAGAGGTTGCTCGATGAGGCAGAGGCTGCTCGATGAGGTAGAGGGTGCTCAATGAGGTAGAGGGTGCTCAATGAGGCAGAGGTTACTCGATGAGGCAGAGGCAGCTCGATGAGGTGGAGGCTCCTCGATGAGGTGGAGGCCCCTCGATGAGGCAGAGGCTGCTCGATCAGGCAGAGGCTGCTCGATGAGGCAGAGGCTGCTCGATGAGGCAGAGGCTGCTCGATGAGGGATAGGCTGCTCGATGAGGGATAGGCTGCTCGATGAGGCAGAGGCTGCTCGATGAGGCAGAGGTTGCTCGATGAGGGATAGGCTGCTCGATGAGGGAGAGGCTGCTCGATGAGGCAGAGGCTGCTCGATGAGGCAGAGGCTGCAAGATGAGGGATAGGCTGCTCGATGAGGCAAAGGCTGCCCGATGAGTCAGAGGCTGCTCGATGATGGATAGGCTGCTCGATGAGGGATAGGTTGCTCGATGAGGCAGAGGCTGCTCGATGAGGGAGAGGCTGCTCGATGAGGCAGAGGCTGCTCGATGAGTCAGAGGCTGCTCGATGAGGGATAGGCTGCACGATGAGGCAGAGGCTGCTCGATGAGGAATAGGCAGCTCGATGAGCAGATTACTCGATGACACAGAGACTGCTCGATGAGGGATAGGCTGATCGATGAGGCAGAGGCTGCTCGATGAGGCAGAGGTTGCTCGATGAGGCAGAGGTTGCTCGATGAGGGATAGGCTGCTCGATGAGGGATCGGCTGCTCGATGAGTCAGAGGCTGCTCGATGAGGGATAGGCTGCTCCATGAGGCAGAGGCTGCTCGATGAGGCAGAGGTTGCTCGATGAAGCAGAGGTTGCTCGGTGAGGCAGAGGCTGCTCGATGAGGCAGAGGTTGCTCGATGAGACAGAGGCTGCTCGATGACGCAGAGGTTGCTCGATGAGGCAGAGGCTGCTCGATGAGGCAGAGGCTGCTCGATGAGGCAGAGGTTGCTCGATGAAGGATAGGCTGCTCGATGAGGGAGAGGCTGCTGGATGAGTCAGAGGTTGCTCGATGAGGCAGAGGTTGCTCGATGAGGCAGAGGGTGCTCAATGAGGTAGAGGGTGCTCAATGAGGCAGAGGTTGCTCGATGAGGCAGAGGCTGCTCGATGAGGCAGAGTTTGCTCGATGAGACAGAGGTTGCTCGATGAGGGATAGGCTGCTCGATGAGGGATCGGCTGCTCGATGAGTCAGAGGCTGCTCGATGAGGGATAGGCTGCTCCATGAGGCAGAGGCTGCTCGATGAGGCAGAGGTTGCTCGATGAAGCAGAGGTTGCTCGATGAGGCAGAGGCTGCTCGATGAGGCAGAGGTTGCTCGATGAAGGATAGGCTGCTCGATGAGGGAGAGGCTGCTGGATGAGTCAGAGGTTGCTCGATGAGGCAGAGACTGCTCGATGAGACAGAGGCTGCTCGATGAGGCAGAGGTTGCTCGATGAGGGAGAGGTTGCTCGATGAGGGATACGCTGCTCGATGAGTCAGAGGTTGGTCGATGAGGCAGAGGTTGCTCGATGAGGCAGAGGTTGCTCGATGAGGCAGAGGTTGCTCGATGAGGCAGAGGGTGCTCAATGAGGTAGAGGGTGCTCAATGAGGCAGAGGTTGCTCGATGAGGCAGAGGCTGCTCGATGAGGCAGAGTTTGCTCGATGAGGGATTGGCTGCTCGATGAAGCAGAGGTTGCTCGATGAGGGATAGGCTGCTCGATGAGTCATAGGCTGCTCGATGAGGCAGAGGCTGCTCAATGAGGCAGAGGTTACTCGATGAGACAGGCTGCTTGATGAGGCAGAGGTTGCTCGATGAGGGAGAGGTTGCTCGATGAGGCAGAGGCTGCTCGATGAGGGATCGGCTGCTCCATGAGAATTAGGCTGCTCGATGAGCCAGAGGCTGTTCAATGAGCCAGAGGCTGCTCGATGAGGCAGAGGTTGCTCGATGAGGCAGAGGCTGCTCCATGAGGCAGAGGTTGCTCAATGAGACAGAGGCTGCTCGATGAGGCAGAGGTTATTTGAGGTAGAGGCTGCTCAATGAGGCAGAGGTTGCTCGATGAGGCAGAGGTTGCTCGATGAGGCAGAGTTTGCTCGATGAGGGATAGGCTGCTCGCTGAGGCAGAGGCTGCTCGATGAGGCAGAGGTTGCTCGATGAGGCAGAGGTTGCTCGATGAGGCAGAAGCTGCTCGATGAGGCAGAGGTTGCTCGATGAGACAGAGGTTGCTCGATGAGGGATAGGCTGCTCGATGAGGCAGAGGTTGCTCGATGAAGCAGAGTGTCATGATATTCAAACACACACATCATGATGGACACACTAACAGGCAAATCAGAGTACACAACACCACAACCAATCACAGACAAGAACACCAACCACATAAAAAGCACGAGCACGACACCTGGAGGTCAGTAGGTCTGGGGAGAAGGAAGCATGAAAGAGCTGTTGAAACACCACAAGCAGGGAGCCCCCCACGTGCAGAGTGCAAAGACCAAGTTGTAAATAGTGAGTTTAAATAAACAAGCGTTGTACCATATGCAACTGTGTTGGCTCTTCTGTGTGTTAGAACACCCAACACCACATGGTACAGGAGTGGATCGATACCTGCCTACCAACCTGCCATTCTGGACATGGACCACACCGGCAAACCGCAGCCGATGCAAGTCACGGGGAACCTAGGCACCAACTGGAAGCTCTACAGGCAGCGATTTGACCTGTACATCCGTGCCACCGAAAAACAGAATGTCTCGGATGATTCGAAGATTGCAATGCTCCTCTTCTACGCAGGCCCCCACCCAAATGATGTCTTTAATTCACTGGTGTTCGAGGAAGGCGAAAACCAGGCCAAATATGACACGGTCATCCTCAAAATGGACCAGCACTTTCAAACTGAAGTAAACGAAACTTTCGAAAGATACATCTTTCAGCAACGCCTGCAAGGTAAGGAGGAGCTTTTTCAACCCTTTTTGACGCACCTCCGGATTCTGGCGCAGTCCTGCGGTTACGGCACCACCACAGAGTCCATGATCAGGGACCAGATTGTTTTTGGCGTTGCCTCCAGTGGCCTACGCCAGCAGCTTCTTAAAATAAAGAGCCTCACCTTAGCGTCTGCTGTGGAAGCCTGTGTCCTCCATGAGAATGCTGCCTGCCGTTTTGCCCGATTTCAGGCGTCCGAGTTGGCACGGAGGGGGTCCCCAGCCGTCGAATCGGCAAGCCAGGCCGCCCACGACGTTGAACGCATCCAGGCCGTCGATTTCTTCCCGCCCCACGGCCCGGACGACAGCGGCCGCTTCCCGCGCTTTTCGCGGTCTCCCGCGCAGGTGCGCGCCAAGAATAACGGCCACAACGAGGGACGCACTGCGCAGGCGCGCCCACCGCAAGATCGCACTGCGCATGCGCAGTGGCGCAACGAACGCCGTGACGTCATGACGTGCAGCAAGTGTGGAGGTCTACACTTAAAAGGGCAATGTCCTGCAAAATACCAACAGTGCAACAGATGTGCCATGATAGGCCACTACGCAGCCCGCTGTCGTGCGGCTCAACCCATGGATCCGGCGCATCCTCGACAACCTCGCACACGAGTCAGGACCGTCCAGCCCACGCATCAAGACTTCCAGTTAAGTGATGCAGATGACCAGGATGACTTCAGAGTTGCCGTCATTGATGTCAACAAGGTCAATGCCATCAATCCAGACGATGAGTGGTGTGCCACCCTGACGGTCAACCGATCGCGCGTCGCCTTCCGTCTGGACACCGGCGCATCCGCCAACCTGATTGCTTACTCTGCAGTCCAGGCCATGAAGGTCAAACCACTCATCACACCATCCCGGCTTAAGATGGTTGACTATAACGGGAACGTTATCCCGTCCGTAGGATCTTGCCAGCTACAGGTGACTCACAAGAGGTACACGGCCACACTCCCCTTCGAAGTTGTGGGCTCATCAAAGGACTCGTTACTGGGCGCACAAGCGTGTAAGGTCCTTCACCTGGTACAGCGCATCATGTCTCTCTCTCCAGATGAGATATCCGACTTCCCGGATGCTGAGTTCCACGCGAATCTCCATTCCCTCCTCGCTCACAACCAGGAGGTTTTTGAAGGCATGGGGACATTGCCACACACGTACAAGATTCGACTCAGACCGGACGCCATCCCTGTCGTTCACGCACCTCGCAGGGTTCCTGCGCCTCTCAAAGACCGCCTCAAGGCACAACTGCAGATTCTTCAGGACCAAGGGGTCCTATCCAAGGTCACGGAGCCCACGCCATGGGTCAGCTCCATGGTCTGTGTAAAGAAGCCCTCTGGCGAGCTCCGTATATGTATAGATCCAAAAGATCTGAACAACAACATCATGCGGGAACACTATCCCATCCCAAAACGAGAAGACCTCACCAGCGAGATGGCGCGAGCCAACATATTCACTAAATTGGATGCGTCCAAAGGATTCTGGCAGATCCAACTGGACCCGGCCAGCCGAAGACTATGCACATTCAACACCCCTTTTGGCAGATTCTGCTACAACCGGATGCCATTCGGCATCATTTCGGCATCTGAAGTATTCCACCGCATTATGGAGCAGATGATGGAAGGCATCGAAGGGGTACGTGTATATGTGGACGATATCATCATTTGGTCCACCACTCCGCAGGAACACATGCATCGTCTTCGACGTGTCTTCACCCGCATACGGCAAAATGGCCTGCGTCTCAACCGTGCGAAGTGTGCTTTCGGCCAGACGGAGCTGAAATTCCTCGGGGACCACATCTCAAGGTCCGGGGTCCGTCCCGATGCAGACAAGGTTAGCGCCATCACAGCCATGCCACGACCGGCTGACAAGAAGGCTGTCTTAAGATTCCTGGGCATGGTCAACTTCCTTGGGAAGTTCATTCCCAACCTGGCTTCTCATACAACAAACATGCGCCATCTCGTAAAAAAATCGACGGAATTCAACTGGCACCAGTCGCATCAGCAGGAATGGGAGGAGCTCAAGCACAAACTGGTCACGGCACCAGTGCTGGCCTTCTTTGACGCGACTCGCCCTACAAAGATCTCAACAGACGCCAGCCAATCTGGTATTGGAGCGGTACTCCTGCAAAAAGACAGCACGTCATCATGGGCCCCGGTTGCGTATGCCTCACGAGCCATGACCCCTACCGAACAGCGCTACGCGCAAATCGAAAAAGAATGCCTGGGCTTGTTAACTGGACTGGACAAGTTCCACGACTATGTGTATGGCCTGCCACGATTCACGGTCGAAACTGACCACCGCCCCCTGGTCAACATCATTAACAAAGACCTGAACGACATGACTCCTCGCCTCCAGCGCATCTTACTCAAACTCAGGAGGTACGATTTTGAACTGATCTACACTCCGGGGAAGGAACTCATAGTGGCGGACACTCTTTCCCGAGCAGTGAGCACACCACCAGATGCGGAGGGGTTCGTGCGTCAAATTGAGGCACACGTGACTCTGACAGCAGCAAATATGCCAGCTGATGATCCTTGTCTGGCCCACATACGCGCAGAGACGGCGACTGACCCTCTGCTGCAGCGAGTGATGCGCCACATGACGGAAGGGTGGCTAAAAGGGCAGTGCCCCCAGTTTTACAATGTGCGAGATGATCTCACCAATATAGACGGGGTCCTTATGAAATCGCATAGGATCGTCATTCCACACAGTGTGCGCCAGATGATTCTTCGTCAACTACACGAAGGCCACTTGGGTGTCGAAAAATGCAGACGAAGGGCCCGGGCGGCGGTATATTGGCCGGGTATTAATGAAGACATAGCCAACATGGTGCTCAACTGCACAACCTGTCAGAGGTTTCAGCCGGCGCAACCTCCGGAAACACTTCTACCACACGAGATGGTGACGTCCCCCTGGGCGAAGGTGGGTGTTGACCTATTTCACGCGCTCGGCAGAGATTACATTGTTATTATAGACTACTTCTCAAACTACCCGGAAGTCATGCCTCTCCATGATCTGACGTCGTCCGCAGTCATTGGGGCCTGCAAGGAAACGTTTGCTCGCCATGGCATTCCAAGGACTGTCATGTCAGACAATGGACCTTGTTTTGCCAGCCGTGAATGGTCGTCCTTTGCCGCAGCATATGGTTTCACTCATGTGACATCCAGCCCTCTGCATCCACAATCGAACGGGAAGGCTGAAAAGGGTGTCCACATCGCAAAGCGGCTCCTGTGCAAGGCGGCTGATGCCGGATCGGACTTTAACCTTGCCTTGCTGGCCTATCGATCGGCCCCGTTATCCACGGGCCTCTCGCCAGCGCAGCTACTAATGGGTCGCTCCCTCAGGACGACGGTACCTTCCGTCCTGGCACCGACAACAGACCATGAGGCGGTTCTTCGGGACATGCAACTGCAGCGTGATCGCCAGAAAGGTCGGTACGACACACGAGCGACGGACCTGCCCCCCCTGTCCTCCGGAGACAAAGTACGCGTCCATCAACCGTATGGTGGCTGGTCAGCACCGGCCGAAGTCCTCCGACAAGTGGCTCCCCGCTCGTTCCTGGTTCGCATGCCGGATGGTTCCGTGCGTCGCCGCAATCGGCGCGCCCTTCGCCGACTTCCACGTTCACAGCCACACAACACGCCAGATCCTCAACAGGCTTCCGAGGATGACTTTGTGGAGCTGCCGCACATCACGCCCTTTCCATCGCCACCCATGGCCATGCCTGCACAGCAGCCGGTGGTTCTTGATCCACCCTTAAGGCGGTCAACCCGAATTCGTCGCAAACCCATTAGAATGGACTTATAATACAGTTCATATGTTTAATAAGTTGGACAATTTTACATGATAACCTGTTGTTGTTTATCGTTCCAGATGTCGTCTGACTGGACAACTGTTCAAAATTTTTTTTCTTCTTCTCTCGTTCGCATTTCTGTTATGTTATGGTACAACTGGATTCATGTGACGCACTCGACATCGCCCCATGTACATAGTTCCGTCATAGACACATGCTGCACACGACACACACACACTCTTAGATGCACTCACGTCACGATCATATTTATTACCACGTAGGCACATATCTTTGTAAAAAGGGGGGATGTCATGATATTCAAACACACACATCATGATGGACACACTAACAGGCAAATCAGAGTACACAACACCACAACCAATCACAGACAAGAACACCAACCACATAAAAAGCACGAGCACGACACCTGGAGGTCAGTAGGTCTGGGGAGAAGGAAGCATGAAAGAGCTGTTGAAACACCACAAGCAGGGAGCCCCCCACGTGCAGAGTGCAAAGACCAAGTTGTAAATAGTGAGTTTAAATAAACAAGCGTTGTACCATATGCAACTGTGTTGGCTCTTCTGTGTGTTAGAACACCCAACACCACACAGAGGTTGCTCGATGAGGGATAGGCTGCTCGGTGAGTCAGAGGCTGCTCGATTTGGCAGAGGCTGCTCGATGAGGGATAGGCTGCTTGATGAGTCAGAGGCTGATCGATGAGGGATAGGCTGCACGATGAGGCAGAGGTTACTTGAGGTAGAGGCTGCTCGATGAGGCAGAGTCTGCTCGATGAGGCAGAGTTTGCTCGATGAGGGATAGGCTGCTCGATGAGGCAGAGGTTGCTCGATGAGGCAGAGGTTGCTCGATGAGGCAGAGGTTGCTCGATGCGGGATAGGCTGCTCGATGAGTCAGAGGCTGCTCGATGAGGGATAGGCTGCTCGATGAGGCAGAGGTTGCTCGATGAAGCAGAGGTTGCTCGATGAGGGATAGGCTGCTCGATGAGTCAGAGGTTGCTCGATTTGGCAGAGGCTGCTCGATGAGGGATCGGCTGCTCGATGAGTCAGAGGCTGCTCGATGAGGGATAGGCTGCTCCATGAGGCAGAGGCTGCTCGATGAGGCAGAGGTTGCTCGATGAAGCAGAGGTTGCTCGGTGAGGCAGAGGCTGCTCGATGAGGCAGAGGTTGCTCGATGAGACAGAGGCTGCTTGATGAGGCAGAAGTTGCTCGATCAGGCAGGGGCTGCTCGATGAGGGATAGGCTGCTCGATGACGCAGAGGTTGCTCGATAAGGCAGAGGCTGCTCGATGAGGCAGAGGTTGCTCGATGAAGGATAGGCTGCTCGATGAGGGAGAGGCTGCTGGATGAGTCAGAGGTTGCTCGATGAGGCAGAGACTGCTCGATGAGACAGAGGCTGCTCGATGAGGCAGAGGTTCCTCGATGAGGGAGAGGTTGCTCGATGAGGGATACGCTGCTCGATGAGTCAGAGGTTGGTCGATGAGGCAGAGGTTGCTCGATGAGGCAGAGGTTGCTCGATGAGGCAGAGGGTGCTCAATGAGGTAGAGGGTGCTCAATGAGGCAGAGGTTGCTCGATGAGGCAGAGTTTGCTCGATGAGGGATTGGCTGCTCGATGAAGCAGAGGTTGCTCGATGAGGGATAGGCTGCTCGATGAGTCATAGGCTGCTCGATGAGGCAGAGGCTGCTCAATAAGCCAGAGGTTACTCGATGAGACAGGCTGCTTGATGAGGCAGAGGTTGCTCGATGAGGCAGAAGTTGCTCGATGAGGCAGAGGCTGCTCGATGAGGGATCGGCTGCTCCATGAGGGATAGGCTGCTCGATGAGCCAGAGGCTGTTCAATGAGCCAGAGGCTGCTCGATGAGGCAGAGGTTGCTCGATGAGGCAGAGGCTGCTCCATGAGGCAGAGGTTGCTCAATGAGACAGAGGCTGCTCGATGAGGCAGAGGTTGCTCGATGAGGCAGAGGTTGCTCGATGAGGCAGGGGCAGCTCGATGTGGCAGAGGTTGCTCGATGAGACAGAGGTTGCTCGATGAGGCAGAGGTTACTCGATGAGGGATACGCTGCTCGATGAGGGATAGGCTGCTCGATGAGGCAGAGGTTGCTCGATGAGGCAGAGGCTGCTCGATGAGCCAGAGGCTGCTCGATGAGGCAGAGGTTGCTCGATGAGGCAGAGGTTGCTCGATGAGGCAGAGGTTGCTCGATGAGGCAGAGGCTGCTCGATGAGGCAGAGGCTGCTCAATGAGGCAGAGGTTGCTCAATGAGGCAGGGGCTGCTCGATGAGGCAGGGGCTGCACGATGGGGCAGAGGTTGCTCGATGAGGCAGAGGTTGCTCGATGATGCAGAGGTTGCACGATGAGGCAGAGGTTGCACGATGAGGCAGAGTTTACTTGAGGTAGAGGCTGCTCGATGAGGCAGAGGTTGCTCGATGAGGCAGAGGTTATTTGAGGTAGAGGCTGCTCAATGAGGCAGAGGTTGCTCGATGAGGTAGAGGCTGCTCGATGAGGCAGAGTTTGCTCGATGAGGGATAGGCTGCTCGCTGAGGCAGAGGCTGCTCGATGAGGCAGAGGTTGCTCGATGAGGCAGAGGTTGCTCGATGAGGCAGAGGCTGCTTGATGAGGCAGAGGTTGCTCGATGAGGCAGAGGTTGCTCGATGAGGGATAGGCTGCTCGATGAGTCAGAGGCTGCTCGATGAGGGATAGGCTGCTCGATGAGGCAGAGGTTGCTCGATGAAGCAGAGGTTGCTCGATGAGTGATAGGTTGCTCGATGAGTCAGAGGCTGCTCGATTTGGCAGAGGCTGCTCGATGAGGGATAGGCTGCTCGATGAGTCAGAGGCTGCTCGATGAGGGATAGGCTGCTCGATGAGGGATAGGCTGCTCGATGAGGGATAGGCTGCTCGATGAGTCAGAGGCTGCTCGATGAGGGATAGGCTGCTCGATGAGGCAGAGGCTGCTCGATGAGGCAGACGTTGCTCGATGAGTCAGAGGCTGCTCGATGAGGGATAGGCTGCTCAATGAGGGATAGGCTGCTCGATGAGGGATAGGCTGCTCGATGAGGGATAGGCTGCTCGATGAGTCAGAGGCTGCTCGATGAGGGAGAGGCTGCTCGATGAGGGATAGGCTGCTCAATGAGGGATAGGCTGCTCAATGAGGGATAGGCTGCTCGATGAGGGATAGGCTGCTCGATGAGTCAGAGGTTGCTCGATGAGGGAGAGGCTGCTCGATGAGGGATAGGCTGCTCGATGAGTCAGAGGCTGCTCGATGAGGGATACGCTGCTCGATGAGGCAGAGGCTGCTCGATGAGACAGAGGTTGCTCGATTAGGCAGAGGCTGCTCGATGAGGCAGAGGTTGCTCGATGAGGCAGAGGTTGCTCGATGAGGCAGAGGTTGCTCGATGAGGCAGAGGTTGCTCGATGAGGGATAGGCTGCTCGATGAGTCAGAGGCTGCTCGATGAGGGATAGGCTGCTCGATGAGGCAGAGGTTGCTCGATGAAGCAGAGGTTGCTCGATGAAGCAGAGGTTGCTCGATGAGGGATAGGCTGCTCGATGAGTCAGAGGCTGCTCGATTTGGCAGAGGCTGCTCGATGAGGGATAGGCTGCTCTATGAGTCAGAGGCTGCTAGATGAGGGATAGGCTGCTCGATGAGGGATAGGCTGCTCGATGAGGGATAGGCTGCTCGATGAGGGATAGGCTGCTCGATGAGACAGAGGCTGCTCGCTGAGGGATAGGCTGCTCGATTAGACAGAGGCTGCTCGATTAGACAGAGGTTGCTCGATGAGGCAGAGGTTACTCGATGAGTCAGAGGCTGCTCGATGAGACAGAGGGTGCTCGATGAGTCAGAGGCTGCTCGATGAGGGATAGGCTGCTCGATTAGGCAGAGGTTGCTCGATGAGGCAGAGGTTGCTCGATGAGTCAGAGGCTGCTCGATGAGACAGAGGCTGCTCGATGAGACAGAGGCTGCTCGATGAGGGATAGGCTGCTCGATGAGACAGAGGCTGCTCGCTGAGGGATAGGCTGCTCGATTAGGCAGAGGTTGCTCGATGAGGCAGAGGTTGCTCGATGAGTCAGAGGCTGCTCGATGAGACAGAGGCTGCTCGATGAGTCAGAGGCTGCTCGATGAGGGATAAGCTGCTCGATGACGGATAGGCTGCTCGATGAGGGATAGGCTGCTCGATGAGGGATAGGCTGCTCGATGAGTCAGAGGCTGCTCGATGAGGGATAGGCTGCTCGATGTGGGATAGGCTGCTCGATGAGGGATAGGCTGCTCGATGAGTCAGAGGCTGCTCGATGAGGGATAGGCTGCTCGATGAGGCAGAGGCTGCTCGATGAGGCAGAGGTTGCTCGATGTAGCAGAGGTTGCTCGATGAGACAGAGGCTGCTCGATGAGACAGAGGCTGCTCGATGAGGCAGAGGTTGCTCGATTAGGCAGAGGTTGCTCGATGAGGGATACGCTGCTCGATGAGGGATAGGCTGCTCGATGAGTCAGAGGTTGCTCGATGAGGCAGAGGTTGCTCGATGAGGCAGAGGTTGCTCGATGAGGCAGGGGCTGCTCGATGAGGTAGCGGGTACTGAATGAGGTAGTGGGTGCTCAATGAGTCAGAGGTTGCTCGATGAGGCTGAGGTTGCTCGATGACGCAGAGGCTGATCGATGACGTAGAGGGTGCTTGATGAGGTAGAGGCTCCTCGATGAGGTAGAGGCTCCTCGATGAGGCAGAGGCTGCACGATCAGGCAGAGGCTGCTCGATGCGACAGAGACTGCTCGATGAGGCAGAGGCTGCTCGATGTGGCAGAGGTTGCTCGATGAGACAGAGGTTGCTCGATGAGGCAGGGGCAGCTCGATGTGGCAGAGGTTGCTCGATGAGACAGAGGTTGCTCGATGAGGCAGAGGTTACTCGATGAGGGATACGCTGCTCGATGAGGGATAGGCTGCTCGATGAGGCAGAGGTTGCTCGATGAGGTAGAGGCTCCTCGATGAGGTAGAGGCTCCTCGATGAGGCAGACGCTTCACGATCAGGCAGAGGTTGCTCGATGAGGCAGAGGTTGCTCGATGAGGCAGGGGCAGCTCGATGTGGCAGAGGTTGCTCGATGAGACAGAGGTTGCTCGATGAGACAGAGGTTGCTCGATGAGGCAGAGGTTACTCGATGAGGGATACGCTGCTCGATGAGGGATAGGCTGCTCGATGAGGCAGAGGTTGCTCGATGAGGCACAGGTTGCTCGATGAGGCAGAGGCTGCTCGATGAGGTAGCGGGTGCTCAATGAGGCAGAGGTTGCTCGATGAGGCAGAGGCTGCTCGATGAGGCAGAGGCTGCTCGATGAGGCAGAGGTTGCTCGATGAGGCAGGGGCTGCTCGATGAGGCAGGGGCTGCTCGATGGGGCAGAGGTTGCTCGATGAGGCAGAGGTTGCTCGACGAGACAGAGGTTGCTCGATGAGGCAGAGGTTGCACGATGAGGCAGAGGTTACTTGAGGTAGAGGCTGTTCGATGAGGCAGAGGTTGCTCGATGAGGCAGAGGTTACTTGAGGTAGAGGCTGCTCAATGAGGCAGAGGTTGCTCGATTAGGCAGAGGCTGCTCGATGAGGCAGAGGCTGCTCGATGAGGCAGAGGCTGCTAGATGAGGGATAGGCTGCTCGATGAGGCAGAGGCTGCTAGATGAGGGATAGGCTGCTCGATGAGGCAGAGGCTGCTAGATGAGGGATAGGCTGCTCGATGAGGCAGAGGCTGCTAGATGAGGGATAGGCTGCTCGATGAGGCAGAGGCTGCTAGATGAGTCAGAGGATGCTCGATGAGTCAGAGGCTGCTCGATGAGGGATAGGCTGCTCGATGAGGGATAGGCTGCCCGATGAGTCAGAGGTTGCTCGATGCGGCAGAGGTTGCTCGATGAGGCAGAGGCTGCTAGATGAGGGATAGGCTGCTCGATGAGGCAGAGGCTGCTCGATGAGTCAGAGGCTGCTCGATGAGGGATAGGCTGCTCGATGAGGGATAGGCTGCTCGATGAGGCAGAGGCTGCTCGATGAGGCAGAGGCTGCTCGATGAGGCAGAGGCTGCTCGATGAGTCAGAGGCTGCTCGATGAGGGACACGCTGCTCGATGAGGGATAGGCTGCTCGATGAGTCAGAGGTTGCTCGATGCGGCAGAGGTTGCTCGATGAGGCAGAGGTTGCTCGATGAGGCAGAGGCTGCTCGATGAGGTAGAGGGTGCTCAATGAGGTAGAGGGTGCTCAATGAGGCAGAGGTTGCTCGATGAGGCAGAGGCAGCTCGATGAGGTAGAGGCTCCTCGATGAGGTGGAGGCCCCTCGATGAGGCAGAGGCTGCTCGATCAGGCAGAGGCTGCTCGATGAGGCAGAGGCTGCTCGATGAGGCAGAGGCTGCTCGATGAGGGATAGGCTGCTCGATGAGGGATAGGCTGCTCGATGAGGCAGAGGCTGCTCGATGAGGCAGAGGTTGCTCGATGAGGGATAGGCTGCTCGATGAGGGAGAGGCTGCTCGATGAGGCAGAGGCTGCTCGATGAGGCAGAGGCTGCTAGATGAGGGATAGGCTGCTCGATGAGGCAAAGGCTGCCCGATGAGTCAGAGGCTGCTCGATGATGGATAGGCTGCTCGATGAGGGATAGGTTGCTCGATGAGGCAGAGGCTGCTCGATGAGGGAGAGGCTGCTCGATGAGGCAGAGGCTGCTCGATGAGTCAGAGGCTGCTCGATGAGGGATAGGCTGCACGATGAGGCAGAGGCTGCTCGATGAGGGATAGGCAGCTCGATGAGCAGATTACTCGATGACACAGAGACTGCTCGATGAGGGATAGGCTGATCGATGAGGCAGAGGCTGCTCGATGAGGCAGAGGTTGCTCGATGAGGCAGAGGTTGCTCGATGAGGGATAGGCTGCTCGATGAGGGATCGGCTGCTCGATGAGTCAGAGGCTGCTCGATGAGGGATAGGCTGCTCCATGAGGCAGAGGCTGCTCGATGAGGCAGAGGTTGCTCGATGAAGCAGAGGTTGCTCGGTGAGGCAGAGGCTGCTCGATGAGGCAGAGGTTGCTCGATGAGACAGAGGCTGCTCGATGACGCAGAGGTTGCTCGATGAGGCAGAGGCTGCTCGATGAGGCAGAGGCTGCTCGATGAGGCAGAGGTTGCTCGATGAAGGATAGGCTGCTCGATGAGGGAGAGGCTGCTGGATGAGTCAGAGGTTGCTCGATGAGGCAGAGGTTGCTCGATGAGGCAGAGGGTGCTCAATGAGGTAGAGGGTGCTCAATGAGGCAGAGGTTGCTCGATGAGGCAGAGGCTGCTCGATGAGGCAGAGTTTGCTCGATGAGACAGAGGTTGCTCGATGAGGGATAGGCTGCTCGATGAGGGATCGGCTGCTCGATGAGTCAGAGGCTGCTCGATGAGGGATAGGCTGCTCCATGAGGCAGAGGCTGCTCGATGAGGCAGAGGTTGCTCGATGAAGCAGAGGTTGCTCGGTGAGGCAGAGGCTGCTCGATGAGGCAGAGGTTGCTCGATGAGACAGAGGCTGCTCGATGACGCAGAGGTTGCTCGATGAGGCAGAGTTTGCTCGATGAGACAGAGGTTGCTCGATGAGGCAGGGGCAGCTCGATGTGGCAGAGGCTGCTCGATGCGACAGAGACTGCTCGATGAGGCAGAGGCTGCTCGATGTGGCAGAGGTTGCTCGATGAGACAGAGGTTGCTCGATGAGGCAGGGGCAGCTCGATGTGGCAGAGGTTGCTCGATGAGACAGAGGTTGCTCGATGAGGCAGAGGTTACTCGATGAGGGATACGCTGCTCGATGAGGGATAGGCTGCTCGATGAGGCAGAGGTTGCTCGATGAGGTAGAGGCTCCTCGATGAGGTAGAGGCTCCTCGATGAGGCAGACGCTTCACGATCAGGCAGAGGTTGCTCGATGAGGCAGAGGTTGCTCGATGAGGCAGGGGCAGCTCGATGTGGCAGAGGTTGCTCGATGAGACAGAGGTTGCTCGATGAGGCAGAGGTTACTCGATGAGGGATACGCTGCTCGATGAGGGATAGGCTGCTCGATGAGGCAGAGGTTGCTCGATGAGGCAGAGGTTGCTCGATGAGGCAGAGGCTGCTCGATGAGGTAGCGGGTGCTCAATGAGGCAGAGGTTGCTCGATGAGGCAGAGGCTGCTCGATGAGGCAGAGGCTGCTCGATGAGGCAGAGGTTGCTCGATGAGGCAGGGGCAGCTCGATGAGGCAGGGGCTGCTCGATGGGGCAGAGGTTGCTCGATGAGGCAGAGGTTGCTCGATGAGACAGAGGTTGCTCGATGAGGCAGAGGTTGCACGATGAGGCAGAGGTTACTTGAGGTAGAGGCTGTTCGATGAGGCAGAGGTTGCTCGATGAGGCAGAGGTTACTTGAGGTAGAGGCTGCTCAATGAGGCAGAGGTTGCTCGATTAGGCAGAGGCTGCTCGATGAGGCAGAGGCTGCTCGATGAGGCAGAGGCTGCTCGATGAGGCAGAGGCTGCTCGATGAGGGAGAGGCTGCTCGATGAGGCAGAGGCTGCTCGATGAGTCAGAGGCTGCTCGATGAGGGATAGGCTGCACGATGAGGCAGAGGCTGCTCGATGAGGGATAGGCAGCTCGATGAGCAGATTACTCGATGACACAGAGACTGCTCGATGAGGGATAGGCTTATCGATGAGGCAGAGGCTGCTCGATGAGGCAGAGGTTGCTCGATGAGGCAGAGGTTGCTCGATGAGGGATAGGCTGCTCGATGAGGGATCGGCTGCTCGATGAGTCAGAGGCTGCTCGATGAGGGATAGGCTGCTCCATGAGGCAGAGGCTGCTCGATGAGGCAGAGGTTGCTCGATGAAGCAGAGGTTGCTCGGTGAGGCAGAGGCTGCTCGATGAGGCAGAGGTTGCTCGATGAGACAGAGGCTGCTCGATGACGCAGAGGTTGCTCGATGAGGCAGAGGCTGCTCGATGAGGCAGAGGCTGCTCGATGAGGCAGAGGTTGCTCGATGAAGGATAGGCTGCTCGATGAGGGAGAGGCTGCTGGATGAGTCAGAGGTTGCTCGATGAGGCAGAGGTTGCTCGATGAGGCAGAGGGTGCTCAATGAGGTAGAGGGTGCTCAATGAGGCAGAGGTTGCTCGATGAGGCAGAGGCTGCTCGATGAGGCAGAGTTTGCTCGATGAGGGATTGGCTGCTCGATGAAGCAGAGGTTGCTCGATGAGGGATAGGCTGCTCGATGAGTCATAGGCTGCTCGATGAGGCAGAGGCTGCTCAATGAGGCAGAGGTTGCTCGATGAGACAGGCTGCTTGATGAGGCAGAGGTTGCTCGATGAGGCAGAAGTTGCTCGATGAGGCAGAGGCTGCTCGATGAGGGATCGGCTGCTCCATGAGGGATAGGCTGCTCGATGAGCCAGAGGCTGTTCAATGAGCCAGAGGCTGCTCGATGAGGCAGAGGTTGCTCGATGAGGCAGAGGCTGCTCCATGAGGCAGAGGTTGCTCGATGAGACAGAGGCTGCTCGATGAGGCAGAGGTTGCTCGATGAGGCAGAGGTTGCTCGATGAGGCAGGGGTTGCTCGATGTGGCAGAGGTTGCTCGATGAGACAGAGGTAGCTCGATGAGGCAGAGGTTACTCGATGAGGGATACGCTGCTCGATGAGGGATAGGCTGCTCGATGAGGCAGATGTTACTCGATGAGGCAGAGGCTGCTCGATGAGCCAGAGGCTGCTCGATGAGGCAGAGGTTGCTCAATGAGGCAGGGGCTGCTCGATGAGGCAGGGGCTGCTCGATGGGGCAGAGGTTGCTCGATGAGGCAGAGGTTGCTCGATGAGGCAGAGGTTGCACGATGAGGCAGAGTTTACTTGAGGTAGAGGCTGCTCGATGAGGCAGAGGTTGCTCGATGAGGCAGAGGTTATTTGAGGTAGAGGCTGCTCAATGAGGCAGAGGTTGCTCGATGAGGCAGAGGTTGCTCGATGAAGCAGAGTTTGCTCGATGAGGGATAGGCTGCTCGCTGAGGCAGAGGTTGCTCGATGAGGCAGAGGTTGCTCGATGAGGCAGAGATTGCTCGATGAGGCAGAAGCTGCTCGATGAGGCAGAGGTTGCTCGATGAGACAGAGGTTGCTCGATGAGGGATAGGCTGCTCGATGAGGCAGAGGTTGCTCGATGAAGCAGAGGTTGCTCGATGAGGGAGAGGCTGCTCGGTGAGTCAGAGGTTGCTCGATTTGGCAGAGGCTGCTCGATGAGGGATAGGCTGCTTGATGAGTCAGAGGCTGATCGATGAGGGATAGGCTGCACGATGAGGCAGAGGTTACTTGAGGTAGAGGCTGCTCGATGAGGCAGAGTCTGCTCGATGAGGCAGAGTTTGCTCGATGAGGGATAGGCTGCTCGATGAGGCAGAGGTTGCTCGATGAGGCAGAGGTTGCTCGATGAGGCAGAGGTTGCTCGATGCGGGATAGGCTGCTCGATGAGTCAGAGGCTGCTCGATGAGGGATAGGCTGCTCGATGAGGCAGAGGTTGCTCGATGAAGCAGAGGTTGCTCGATGAGGGATAGGCTGCTCGATGAGTCAGAGGTTGCTCGATTTGGCAGAGGCTGCTCGATGAGGGATCGGCTGCTCGATGAGTCAGAGGCTGCTCGATGAGGGATAGGCTGCTCCATGAGGCAGAGGCTGCTCGATGAGGCAGAGGTTGCTCGATGAAGCAGAGGTTGCTCGGTGAGGCAGAGGCTGCTCGATGAGGCAGAGGTTGCTCGATGAGACAGAGGCTGCTCGATGAGGCAGAGGTTGCTCGATGAAGCAGAGGTTGCTCGATGAGGGATAGGCTGCTCGATGAGTCAGAGGTTGCTCGATTTGGCAGAGGCTGCTCGATGAGGGATCGGCTGCTCGATGAGTCAGAGGCTGCTCGATGAGGGATAGGCTGCTCCATGAGGCAGAGGCTGCTCGATGAGGCAGAGGTTGCTCGATGAAGGATAGGCTGCTCGATGAGGGAGAGGCTGCTGGATGAGTCAGAGGTTGCTCGATGAGGCAGAGACTGCTCGATGAGGGATACGCTGCTCGATGAGTCAGAGGTTGGTCGATGAGGCAGAGGTTGCTCGATGAGGCAGAGGTTGCACGATGAGGCAGAGGGTGCTCAATGAGGTAGAGGGTGCTCAATGAGGCAGAGGTTGCTCGATGAGG
This sequence comes from Scyliorhinus torazame, assembly GCF_047496885.1. Classification (NCBI taxonomy): domain Eukaryota; kingdom Metazoa; phylum Chordata; class Chondrichthyes; order Carcharhiniformes; family Scyliorhinidae; genus Scyliorhinus; species Scyliorhinus torazame. Next base: position 47,868 of record NW_027309083.1, read on the forward strand.
CAGAGGCTGCTCGATGAGGCAGAGTTTGCTCGATGAGGGATTGGCTGCTCGATGAAGCAGAGGTTGCTCGATGAGGGATAGGCTGCTCGATGAGTCATAGGCTGCTCGATGAGGCAGAGGCTGCTCAATGAGGCAGAGGTTACTCGATGAGACAGGCTGCTTGATGAGGCAGAGGTTGCTCGATGAGGCAGAAGTTGCTCGATGAGGCAGAGGCTGCTCGATGAGGGATCGGCTGCTCCATGAGGGATAGGCTGCTCGATGAGCCAGAGGCTGTTCAATGAGCCAGAGGCTGCTCGATGAGGCAGAGGTTGCTCGATGAGGCAGAGGCTGCTCCATGAGGCAGAGGTTGCTCAATGAGACAGAGGCTGCTCGATGAGGCAGAGGTTATTTGAGGTAGAGGCTGCTCAATGAGGCAGAGGTTGCTCGATGAGGCAGAGGTTGCTCGATGAGGCAGAGTTTGCTCGATGAGGGATAGGCTGCTCGCTGAGGCAGAGGCTGCTCGATGAGGCAGAGGTTGCTCGATGAGGCAGAGGTTGCTCGATGAGGCAGAAGCTGCTCGATGAGGCAGAGGTTGCTCGATGAGACAGAGGTTGCTCGATGAGGGATAGGCTGCTCGATGAGGCAGAGGTTGCTCGATGAAGCAGAGGTTGCTCGATGAGGGATAGGCTGCTCGGTGAGTCAGAGGCTGCTCGATTTGGCAGAGGCTGCTCGATGAGGGATAGGCTGCTCGATGAGTCAGAGGCTGATCGATGAGGGATAGGCTGCACGATGAGGCAGAGGTTACTTGAGGTAGAGGCTGCTCGATGAGGCAGAGTCTGCTCGATGAGGCAGAGTTTGCTCGATGAGGGATAGGCTGCTCGATGAGGCAGAGGTTGCTCGATGAGGCAGAGGTTGCTCGATGAGGCAGAGGTTGCTCGATGCGGGATAGGCTGCTCGATGAGTCAGAGGCTGCTCGATGAGGGATAGGCTGCTCGATGAGGCAGAGGTTGCTCGATGAAGCAGAGGTTGCTCGATGAGGGATAGGCTGCTCGATGAGTCAGAGGTTGCTCGATTTGGCAGAGGCTGCTCGATGAGGGATCGGCTGCTCGATGAGTCAGAGGCTGCTCGATGAGGGATAGGCTGCTCCATGAGGCAGAGGCTGCTCGATGAGGCAGAGGTTGCTCGATGAAGCAGAGGTTGCTCGGTGAGGCAGAGGCTGCTCGATGAGGCAGAGGTTGCTCGATGAGACAGAGGCTGCTTGATGAGGCAGAAGTTGCTCGATCAGGCAGGGGCTGCTCGATGAGGGATAGGCTGCTCGATGACGCAGAGGTTGCTCGATGAGGCAGAGGCTGCTCGATGAGGCAGAGGTTGCTCGATGAAGGATAGGCTGCTCGATGAGGGAGAGGCTGCTGGATGAGTCAGAGGTTGCTCGATGAGGCAGAGACTGCTCGATGAGACAGAGGCTGCTCGATGAGGCAGAGGTTCCTCGATGAGGGAGAGGTTGCTCGATGAGGGATACGCTGCTCGATGAGTCAGAGATTGGTCGATGAGGCAGAGGTTGCTCGATGAGGCAGAGGTTGCTCGATGAGGCAGAGGTTGCTCGATGAGGCAGAGGGTGCTCAATGAGGTAGAGGGTGCTCAATGAGGCAGAGGTTGCTCGATGAGGCAGAGGCTGCTCGATGAGGCAGAGTTTGCTCGATGAGGGATTGGCTGCTCGATGAAGCAGAGGTTGCACGATGAGGGATAGGCTGCTCGATGAGTCATAGGCTGCTCGATGAGGCAGAGGCTGCTCAATGAGGCAGAGGTTACTCGATGAGACAGGCTGCTTGATGAGGCAGAGGTTGCACGATGAGGCAGAAGTTGCTCGATGAGGCAGAGGCTGCTCGATGAGGGATCGGCTGCTCCATGAGGGATAGGCTGCTCGATGAGCCAGAGGCTGTTCGATGAGCCAGAGGCTGTTCAATGAGCCAGAGGCTGCTCGATGAGGCAGAGGTTGCTCGATGAGGCAGAGGCTGCTCCATGAGGCAGAGGTTGCTCAATGAGACAGAGGCTGCTCGATGAGGCAGAGGTTGCTCGATGAGGCAGAGGTTGCTCGATGAGGCAGGGGCAGCTCGATGTGGCAGAGGTTGCTCGATGAGACAGAGGTTGCTCGATGAGGCAGAGGTTGCTCGATGAGGGATACGCTGCTCGATGAGGGATAGGCTGCTCGATGAGGCAGAGGTTGCTCGATGAGGCAGAGGCTGCTCGATGAGCCAGAGGCTGCTCGATGAGGCAGAGGTTGCTCGATGAGGCAGAGGTTGCTCGATGAGGCAGAGGTTGCTCGATGAGGCAGAGGCTGCTCAATGAGGCAGAGGTTGCTCAATGAGGCAGGGGCTGCTCGATGAGGCAGGGGCTGCATGATGGGGCAGAGGTTGCTCGATGAGGCAGAGGTTGCTCGATGAGGCAGAGGTTGCACGATGAGGCAGAGGTTGCACGATGAGGCAGAGTTTACTTGAGGTAGAGGCTGCTCGATGAGGCAGAGGTTGCTCGATGAGGCAGAGGTTGCTCGATGAGGTAGAGGCTGCTCGATGAGGCAGAGTTTGCTCGATGAGGGATAGGCTGCTCGCTGAGGCAGAGGCTGCTCGATGAGGCAGAGGTTGCTCGATGAGTCAGAGGCTGCTCGATGAGGGATAGGCTGCTCGATGAGGCAGAGGTTGCTCGATGAAGCAGAGGTTGCTCGATGAGTGATAGGCTGCTCGATGAGTCAGAGGCTGCTCGATTTGGCAGAGGCTGCTCGATGAGGGATAGGCTGCTCGATGAGTCAGAGGCTGCTCGATGAGGGATAGGCTGCTCGATGAGGGATAGGCTGCTCGATGAGGGATAGGCTGCTCGATGAGTCAGAGGCTGCTCGATGAGGGATAGGCTGCTCGATGAGGCAGAGGCTGCTCGATGAGGCAGACGTTGCTCGATGAGTCAGAGGCTGCTCGATGAGGGATAGGCTGCTCAATGAGGGATAGGCTGCTCAATGAGGGATAGGCTGCTCGATGAGGGATAGGCTGCTCGATGAGTCAGAGGCTGCTCGATGAGGGAGAGGCTGCTCGATGAGTGATAGGCTGCTCAATGAGGGATAGGCTGCTCAATGAGGGATAGGCTGCTCGATGAGGGATAGGCTGCTCGATGAGTCAGAGACTGCTCGATGAGTCAGAGGCTGCTCGATGAGGGATACGCTGCTCGATGAGGCAGAGGTTGCTCGATGTAGCAGAGGTTGCTCGATGAGACAGAGGCTGCTCGATGAGACAGAGGTTGCTCGATTAGGCAGAGGCTGCTCGATGAGGCAGAGGTTGCTCGATGAGGCAGAGGTTGCTCGATGAGGCAGAGGTTGCTCGATGAGGGATAGGCTGCTCGATGAGTCAGAGGCTGCTCGATGAGGGATAGGCTGCTCGATGAGGCAGAGGTTGCTCGATGAAGCAGAGGTTGCTCGTTGAAGCAGAGGTTGCTCGATGAGGGATAGGCTGCTCGATGAGTCAGAGGCTGCTCGATTTGGCAGAGGCTGCTCGATGAGGGATAGGCTGCTCGATGAGTCAGAGGCTGCTAGATGAGGGATATGCTGCTCGATGAGGGATAGGCTGCTCGATGAGGGATAGGCTGCTCGATGAGGGATAGGCTGCTCGATGAGGGATAGGCTGCTCGATGAGACAGAGGCTGCTCGCTGAGGGATAGGCTGCTCGATTAGACAGAGGTTGCTCGATGAGGCAGAGGTTACTCGATGAGTCAGAGGCTGCTCGATGAGACAGAGGGTGCTCGATGAGTCAGAGGCTGCTCGATGAGGGATAGGCTGCTCGATTAGGCAGAGGCTGCTCGATGAGGCAGAGGTTGCTCGATGAGTCAGAGGCTGCTCGATGAGACAGAGGCTGCTCGATGAGACAGAGGCTGCTCGATGAGGGATAGGCTGCTCGATGAGACAGAGGCTGCTCGCTGAGGGATAGGCTGCTCGATTAGGCAGAGGTTGCTCGATGAGGCAGAGGTTGCTCGATGAGTCAGAGGCTGCTCGATGAGACAGAGGCTGCTCGATGAGTCAGAGGCTGCTCGATGAGGGATAAGCTGCTCGATGACGGATAGGCTGCTCGATGAGGGATAGGCTGCTCGATGAGTCAGAGGCTGCTCGATGAGGGATAGGCTGCTCGATGTGGGATAGGCTGCTCGATGAGGGATAGGCTGCTCGATGAGTCAGAGGCTGCTCGATGAGGGATAGGCTGCTCGATGAGGCAGAGGCTGCTCGATGAGGCAGAGGTTGCTCGATGTAGCAGAGGTTGCTCGATGAGACAGAGGCTGCTCGATGAGACAGAGGCTGCTCGATGAGGCAGAGGTTGCTCGATTAGGCAGAGGTTGCTCGATGAGGGATACGCTGCTCGATGAGGGATAGGCTGCTCGATGAGTCAGAGGTTGCTCGATGAGGCAGAGGTTGCTCGATGAGGCAGAGGTTGCTCGATGAGGCAGAGGCTGCTCGATGAGGTAGCGGGTGCTCAATGAGGCAGAGGTTGCTCGATGAGGCAGAGGCTGCTCGATGAGGCAGAGGCTGCTCGATGAGGCAGAGGTTGCTCGATGAGGCAGGGGCTGCTCGATGAGGCAGGGGCTGCTCGATGGGGCAGAGGTTGCTCGATGAGGCAGAGGTTGCTCGATGAGACAGAGGTTGCTCGATGAGGCAGAGGTTGCACGATGAGGCAGAGGGTACTTGAGGTAGAGGCTGTTCGATGAGGCAGAGGTTGCTCGATGAGGCAGAGGTTACTTGAGGTAGAGGCTGCTCAATGAGGCAGAGGTTGCTCGATGAGGCAGAGGCTGCTCGATGAGGCAGAGGCTGCTCGATGAGGCAGAGGTTGCTCGATGAGGCAGAGGTTGCTCGATGAGGGATAGGCTGCTCGATGAGTCAGAGGCTGCTCGATGAGGCAGAGGCTGCTCGATGAGGCAGAGGTTGCTCGATGAGGCAGAGGTTGCTCGATGAGGGATAGGCTGCTCGATGAGTCAGAGGCTGCTCGATGAGGGATAGGCTGCTCGTTGAGGCAGAGGTTGCTCGATGAAGCAGAGGTTGCTCGATGAGGCAGAGGTTGCACGATGAGGCAGAGGTTGCACGATGAGGCAGAGGTTACTTGAGGTAGAGGCTGCTCGATGAGGCAGAGG
>NW_027309084.1:5000-12500 GCF_047496885.1 Scyliorhinus torazame
CCCCACAGGCTAAGTCCGACTGGTTTATGACTTGCCACTGTCTCCACCTCCCTCCACAGGCTAAGTCCGACTGGTTTATGACTTGCCACTGTCTCCACCAGCCTCCACAGGCTAAGTCCGACTGGTTTATGATTTGCCACTGTCTCCACTGGTTCATGACTTGCCACTGCCTGGACCTGCCCCCACAGGCTAAGTCCGACTGGTTTATGACTTGCCACTGTCTCCACCTTCCCTCCACAGGCTAAGTGCGACTGGTTTATGACTTGCCACTGTCTCCACCAGCCTCCACAGGCTAAGTCCGACTGGTTTATGATTTGCCACTGTCTCCACTGGTTCATGACTTGCCACTGCCTGGACCTGCCTCCACAGGCTAAGTCCGACTGGTTTATGACTTGCCACTGTCTCCACCAGCCTCCACAGGACAAGTCCGACTGGTTTATGATTTGCCACTGTCTCCACTGGTTCATGACTTGCCACTGCCTGGAACTGCCTCCACAGGCTAAGTCCGACTGGTTTATGACTTGCCACTGTCTCCACCAGCCTCCACAGGCTAAGTCCGACTGGTTTATGATTTGCCACTGTCTCCACTGGTTCATGACTTGCCACTGCCTGGCCCTGCCTCCACAGGCTGAGTCCGACTGGTTTATGATTTGCCACTGGTTCATGACTTGCCACTGCCTGGACCTGCCTCCACAGGCTGAGTCCGACTGGTTTATGATTTCCCACTGGTTCATGACTTGCCACTGCCTGGACCTGCCTCCACAGGCTGAGTCCGACTGGTTTATGATTTGCCACTGGTTCATGACTTGCCACTGCCTGGCCCTGCCTCCACAGGCTGAGTCCGACTGGTTTATGATTTGCCACTGGTTCATGACTTGCCACTGCCTGGACCTGCCTCCACAGGCTGAGTCCGACTGGTTTATGATTTGCCACTGGTTCATGACTTGCCACTGCCTGGACCTGCCTCCACAGGCTTAAGTCCGACTGGTTTATGACTTGCCACTGTCTCCACTGGTTCATGACTTGCCACTGCCTGGCCCTGCCTCCACAGGCTGAGTCCGACTGGTTTATGATTTCCCACTGGTTCATGACTTGCCACTGCCTGGACCTGCCTCCACAGGCTGAGTCCGACTGGTTTATGATTTCCCACTGGTTCATGACTTGCCACTGCCTGGACCTGCCTCCACAGGCTGAGTCCGACTGGTTTATGATTTGCCACTGGTTCATGACTTGCCACTGCCTGGCCCTGCCTCCACAGGCTGAGTCCGACTGGTTTATGATTTGCCACTGGTTCATGACTTGCCACTGCCTGGACCTGCCTCCACAGGCTGAGTCCGACTGGTTTATGATTTGCCACTGGTTCATGACTTGCCACTGCCTGGCCCTGCCTCCACAGGCTGAGTCCGACTGGTTTATGATTTGCCACTGGTTCATGACTTGCCACTGTCTCCACCAGCCTCCACAGGCTAAGTCCGACTGGTTTATGATTTGCCACTGTCTCCACCAGCCTCCACTGGTTCATGACTTGCCACCGACTCGGCCAGCCTCCCCAGGCGAAGCGCGGGCGTTTGGTGACAATTCCAAGGCAGACCAAGGCAAACACGGCCCCTTGCGCGGCGGGGAGCCGTGCCCGGCCTCGGCGGGGCGTCGGGCCGCCGTTTGGAGCGCCGGCCGAAAACCCGAAAAAAGGGCGAAAATCGGAAAGAATTCGCGCCCGATCGGGCCGAGCGGCCGGCGGGGCGGCAGCCCGGGTCGGTCTCCGCAGACCTGGAGGCTCGAGGGGACCTTTCCGACCAAAGTCCATTTCTCGATTTTCCACCTCCTACCAATCTGCAGGTACCCCGCCAACCCCTCGGGACGCCAAACGCAAATGGCAAATCGGCGGGAGGGCGCCCGGTAGTCCATCCGAGGAAGGCGCTCCAAGTCCCCGCAGATCGGCTTTTTCAAAACCTCATCGGCACTACCGAGGGCAAGTGGTTAACCAGCTGTCCGAGACACTCGACCACAAATGCAAGTGGCAGCTCGGCGGGACCAATCCGCTCCCTTTAGCGGGAACACCCCCACTGTGTCCCCGGTACCACGGCTGGACACGACCTCATACACTTCCGAGGGCAAGTGATTAACTAACGGTAGGGTGCACTTTTCATATATGCACGTGCCCCATCGGCGGGACCAATCCACTCCTCCGTTCCGCTCTCCTGCAACCTTGGCCCCGGTAAAGCGGCGGCACAGGACCTCATAGACCTCCTGGAAGTCGCCAGAGGCTAAGTCCGACTGGTTTATGACTTGCCACTGCCTGGCCCTGCCTCCACAGGCTAAGTCCGACTGGTTTATGATTTGCCACTGGTTCATGACTTGCCACTGCCTGGCCCTGCCTCCACAGGCTGAGTCCGACTGGTTTATGACTTGCCACTGCCTGGACCTGCCTCCACAGGCTAAGTCCGACTGGTTTATGACTTGCCGCTGCCTGGACCAGCCTCCACAGGCTAAGTCCGACTGGTTTATGACTTGCCACAGTCTCCGCCAGACTCCACTGGTTCATGACTTGCCACCGCCTCGACCAGCCTCCCCAGGCTAAGTCCGAGCGTTGCGGTGGCCATGCCAGTGCCGACGAGGTCTGATCCGGTCCCTCGCGCTCCGGGGAGCCGTGCCCGGCCTCGGCGGGGCGTCGGGCCGCCGTTTGGAGCGCCGGCCGAAAACCCGAAAAAAGGGCGAAAATCGGAAGAAATTCGCGCCCGATCGGGCCGAGCGGCCGGCGGGGCGGCAGCCCGGGTCGGTCTCCGCAGACCTGGAGGCTCGAGGGGACCTTTCCGACCAAAGTCCATTTCTCGATTTTCCACCTCCTACCAATCTGCAGGTACCCCGCCAACCCCTCGTGACGCCAAACGCAAGTGGCAGACCAGCGGGACGGACCACCGGTAGTCATGCCGGGAATGAGGTCTCGGCGTCGGCATAAGGTGGGTGGATCGGACCCCATCCGGCCTACGGTTCTTTTTCAAAACGGCGCCCCCGGCCCCCGCCGGCGGCGGCCTTGGCGGCCGGGTGGGCGCCCCTCCTCGAATCGCCACCCTGCCCCGGGGTGAGCCGCTTCGCCGCCGCCCGGCGCCGTCAACAACCTTGTCCTGGTTTATGACTTGTCACCGCCGCTGGTTTATGACTTGTCACCGCCGCTGGTTTATGACTTGTCACCGCCGCTGGTTTATGACTTGTCAGCACCGGCGGACGGCCTCTCGCCGCCCTTTGGACGCCCCGGCGGCGGACCGTGACCCCCCACGGCTGGCCCGCGCGGGGCCCGCCACCCGCCCAAGGGGCGCCCCCTGCCGTTCGCCCACCTAACGCACGGCTGGAACAGCACCAAGCCCCGCAGCCGGCCAACGGCGGCACACACTGACCGCAGCCCACCGGAGGCACGTCGGGCCGTGGCCGTACCCCGCCCGACAGCGCCCCCTGCGGGCCACGGACCAGGCGGACGTTGGGACGAGACGATCCCCGGCCGAGGCGCTCTCTGAGCCCGCCAGGGACCGGTGCACCGCCGGCGGACGCTGCACCCGGTACACGAGCGCCCTCTGCCCGCCGGGGACCGGTGCACCGCCGGGGGAGTCTGCACCGGGCCCAGGAGCTCCCTCTGCCCGCCAGGAACCGGGGGGACCGCCGGCGGAGGCTGCACCGGGCCCAGCAGGTCACTCTGCCCGCCAGGGACCGGGGGGACCGCCGGCGGAGGCTGAGCCCGGCCCAGGAGCTCCCTCTGCCCGCCAGGAACCGGGGGGACCGCCGGCGGAGGCTGAACCCGGCCCAGGAGGTCACTCTGCCCGCCAGGGACCGGGGGGACCGCCGGCGGAGGCTGCACCGGGCCCACGAGCTCCCTCTGCCCGCCAGGGACCGGGGGGACCGCCGCCGGAGGCTGCACCCGGCCCAGGAGCTCCCTCTGCCCGCCAGGGACCGGGGGGACCGCCGGCGGAGGCTGCACCCGGCCCAGGAGGTCCCTCTGCCCGCCAGGGACCGGGCGGACCGCCGGCGGAGGCTGCACCGGGCCCAGGAGCTCCCTCTGCCCGCCAGGGGCCGGGGGGACCGCCGCCGGAGGCTGCACCGGGCCCAGGAGCTCCCTCTGCCCGCCAGGGACCGGGGGGACCGCCGGCGGAGGCTGCACCGGGCCCAGGAGCTCCCTCTGCCCGCCAGTGACCGGGGGGACCGCCGCCGGAGGCTGCACCCGGCCCAGTAGCTCCCTCTGCCCGCCAGGGACCGGGGGGTCCTCCGGCGGAGGCTGCACCCGGCCCAGGAGGTCCCTCTGCCCGCCAGGGACCGGGGGGACCGCCGGCGGAGGCGGCACCGGGCCCAGGAGCTCCCTCTGCCCGCCAGGGACCGGGGGGACCGCCGCCGGAGGCTGCACCCGGCCCAGGAGCTCCCTCTGCCCGCCAGGGACCGGGGGGGTCCGCCGGCGGAGGCTGCACCCGGCCCAGGAGGTCCCTCTGCCCGCCAGGGACAGGGTGTAACGCCGGCGGAGGCTGCCTCCGGCCCAGGAGGTCCGTCTGCCCGCCAGGGACCGGGGGGACCGCCGAGGAGTCTCTGCCCGTCCCAGATACTCCCTATCCCTACCCCTAACCGTATCCCTAACCCTATCGCCTAACCCTAACCCTATCCCTAACCCTAACCCTAACCCTATCCCTAACTCTAACCCCATCGCCTAACCCTAACCCTATCCCTAACCCTATCCCTAACCCTAACCCTATCCCTAACCCTAACCCTATCCCTAACCCTAACCCTATCCCTAACGCTAACCCTAACCCTATCCCTAACCCTAACCCTAACCCTAACCCTATCCCTAACCCTAACCCTAACCCTATCCCTAACCCTATCGCCTAACCCTAACCCTATCCCTAACCCTATCGCCTAACCCTAACCCTAACCCTAACCCTATCCCTAACCCTAACCCTATCCCCTAACCCTAAACCTATCCCTAACCCTAACCCTAACCCTAGCTCTAACCCCATCGCCTAACCCTAACCCTATCCCTAACCCTAACCCTATCCCTAACCCTAACCCTAACCCTAACCCTAACCCTATCGCCTAACCCTATCCCTAACCCTAACCCTATCCCTAACCCTAACCCTAACCCTATCCCTAACCCTAACCCTATCCCTAACCCTAACCCTATCGCCTAACCCTAACCCTATCCCTAACCCTAACCCTATCGCCTAACCCTAACCCTATCCCTAACCCTAACCCTATCGCCTAACCCTAACCCTATCCCTAACCCTAACCCTATCCCTAACCCTAACCCTAACCCTATCCCTAACCCTAACCCTAACCCTATCCCTAACCCTAACCCTAACCCTATCCCTAACCCTATCGCCTAACCCTATCCCTAACCCTAACCCTATCCCTAACCCTATCGCCTAACCCTAAACCGAACCCCAACCGCAACCCCCAACACCAAAAGGCACCGGGCCGTAAGCCTGCACCCGCACCGGCAGTGCCCTAGCCCCCTCGGGGAAGAAGGGACTCCGTCTCCACACCGCACCCGCCCCAGCTGCGCTCTCTCCCCGCCACCGCCGAAGGCACACGATTTGAACCGCTCCTCCCGTCCGGGGAAGCACACTCGGCAGCACGCCAACCTCCTTCCCAACGGGACCAGGACCGAAGGGCACACAGACCCTCCACCACCCCACCAACGTGACCCCAAGCCCGGGCACCCCCTTCAAATTCGCCCGCTGGGACGTGTATTAAGCCCGGCAACAGTTATTCAAGCAAAACCGCAGCCGCAAGTTGAAGTGACAACTCATTAACCAAAACAATATTGGGCAAGTCATAAACCACTTTCCACTCTGGACAAGTCATAAACCAGTTTCCTCTCTGGACAAGTCATAAACCAGTTGGACAAGTCATAAACCACTTTCCTCTTTGGACAAGTCATAAACCAGTTTCCTCTCTGGACAAGTCATAAACCACTTTCCACTCTGGACAAGTCATAAACCAGTTTCCTCTCTGGACAAGTCATAAACCAGTTGGACAAGTCATAAACCACTTTCCTCTTTGGACAAGTCATAAACCAGTTTCCTCTCTGGACAAGTCATAAACCAGTTGGACAAGTCATAAACCAGTTTCCACTCTGGACAAGTCATAAACCAGTTGGACAAGTCATAAACCACTTTCCTCTTTGGACAAGTCATAAACCAGTTTCCTCTCCGGACAAGTCATAAACCAGTTGGACAAGTCATAAACCACTTTCCACTCTGGACAAGTCATAAACCAGTTTCCTCTCTGGCCAAGTCATAAACCAGTTGGACAAGTCATAAACCACTCTCCTCTCTGGACAAGTCATAAACCACTTTCTTCTCTGGACAAGTCATAAACCACTTTCCTCTTTGGACAAGTCATAAACCAGTTTCCTCTCTGGACAAGTCATAAACCAGTTGGACAAGTCATAAACCACTTTCCACTCTGGACAAGTCATAAACCAGTTGGACAAGTCATAAACCACTTTCCTCTTTGGACAAGTCATAAACCAGTTTCCTCTCTGGACAAGTCATAAACCAGTTGGACAAGTCATAAACCACTTTCCACTCTGGACAAGTCATAAACCAGTTTCCTCTCTGGACAAGTCATAAACCAGTTGGACAAGTCATAAACCACTCTCCTCTCTGGACAAGTCATAAACCACTTTCTTCTCTGGACAAGTCATAAACCACTTTCCTCTTTGGACAAGTCATAAACCAGTTTCCTCTCTGGACAAGTCATAAACCAGTTGGACAAGTCATAAACCACTTTCCTCTTTGGACAAGTCATAAACCAGTTTCCTCTCTGGACAAGTCATAAACCAGTTGGACAAGTCATAAACCACTTTCCACTCTGGACAAGTCATAAACCAGTTTCCTCTCTGGACAAGTCATAAACCAGTTGGACAAGTCATAAACCACTTTCCTCTTTGGACAAGTCATAAACCAGTTTCCTCTCTGGACAAGTCATAAACCAGTTGGACAAGTCATAAACCAGTTTCCACTCTGGACAAGTCATAAACCAGTTGGACAAGTCATAAACCACTTTCCTCTTTGGACAAGTCATAAACCAGTTTCCTCTCCGGACAAGTCATAAACCAGTTGGACAAGTCATAAACCACTTTCCACTCTGGACAAGTCATAAACCAGTTTCCTCTCTGGCCAAGTCATAAACCAGTTGGACAAGTCATAAACCACTCTCCTCTCTGGACAAGTCATAAACCACTTTCTTCTCTGGACAAGTCATAAACCACTTTCCTCTTTGGACAAGTCATAAACCAGTTTCCTCTCTGGACAAGTCATAAACCAGTTGGACAAGTCATAAACCACTTTCCTCTTTGGACAAGTCATAAACCAGTTTCCTCTCTGGACAAGTCATAAACCAGTTGGACAAGTCATAAACCACTTTCCACTCTGGACAAGTCATAAACCAGTTTCCTCTCTGGACAAGTCATAAACCAGTTGGACAAGTCATAAACCACTCTCCTCTCTGGACAAGTCATAAACC
>NW_027309084.1:22500-30000 GCF_047496885.1 Scyliorhinus torazame
TGCTGCTCGGAAGCAACCACGCGCGAGCGGACGCACACGAACACAAGACAACCGAAGCGTGCCGTCGCAAGGGTGCGACATGAACGGTGGGGCGGGTGCCGGGCGGCGGGGGGTGCGTGTGCAGCAACAAGGGTGGTGAACACGATCGTTGGTGGTCAAGCTGTCAAGACCCTCGGGCCACACCGGCTCGGAGTCGCCGGTCGTCGGCGCAGCGTGTGTCCGACGGGGGGTACACGGCTTCCCTCCCGACAGGGAATCAGGCACCGGGTTCAGCTACAAAATACGGTGCGACCGGCTCGCGCCGTCCAGGCGGAAGAGGCACGCCACACGCACGGGAGCAGTGTGCGACCCTTTTAGTTCTTCCTTTCGTTGCCAGAGAACGTGTGTTCGGCCACAGGAACGGGGACACAGTGCTAGGAAAAGCCGACACTGAGGACTCGGAGCCTGCCCGTTCCAGGGCTCGAGATATTGCCACTGCGATCTGCTCGACAGAGAGAGAGCAAACGCACGCCTCGGCCTCACAAGGGCTGCGAGAATTCTCGGTCGATGTCCGTCTGTGACTCGGGGCGGCGGGGGAACCCACACAGCACGGGGAGGGTCAACCGCTCAGCCTGAACACCAGCCCACAATAGCGCTGGCCCGCCGAGGGCCCTCCCACGTCGGACACGACTCGCCTGATCGTTCGAGAGGTAGGTGCCGAGAGGTACGCCGCCGTGTGCGGAAGGAAGCAACAACGACTGGCCGCCACGGGCGTGACCTCTCGCGCCCGAGAATCTGCTCTCGGCCAAGGCTTTCGGCGCTCGCACGACACTTGCAACCAGCCGGCGTGCGGCGCCTGACTTCAATCAGGTTTCTGGGAACGCCCCGACATGTGCCTCTGTGCAACCCGTTAACCGTGACACATGCGACTGCAACCCAAGGGAACCAGGCACGGGAACGCCGCCGCCCCGCGTCGCCTGAAAACAGACTTGGGCACCCTGGCCTCCAGGTGTGCCCGAAAACAAGACAAGAGGTGCCCAGTCACAAAGGCTAAACCTCGACAGACATTTTATAATGTGTCTTCTACCATATATGTCTGTCTCTTCTTGAATTATTGTACAAGGATATATATATATATATAATTGTGTCTTTGTTTTCTCGCCATTAAAAACTTTGTAAGTGTTTCTCTCTCGCCACAGAAAAAACACTTTGTCTGTTTTTTTTACAAGTATGTTTCTCACACAAGAGTTCACAGAAACACATTGTTTGTATCAGAGTTACCGCCGGCTCGGACTCTGACCGATTTTTAGGCCGGCAAATGAGTTCGAAAAGTCCGTCAAAATTGTTGCTAAAACCCCTTGAGGACTTCCGAGTGCTCATTGGTAAGGCCTTCGATTTGAAATCGGGACCGTACCTCAAAGTAGCACTTTCCTGGGTACTTTCAAAGTGCTACCGCTGCCAGAAAATGTTCTAAAAATCGTGTTCCCGAAAATCTCCGGGCACCCCGCCAACCCCTCGTGACGCCAAATGCAAATGGCAAATCGGCGGGAGGTCGCCCGGTAGTCCATCCGAGGAAGGCGCTCCAAATCCCCGCAAATCGACTTTTTCAAAACCTCATCGGCACTACCGAGGGCAAGTGGTTAACCAGCTGTCCGAGACACTCGACCACAAATGCAAGTGGCAGCTCGGCGGGACCAATCCACTCCACCTTAGCGGGAACACCCCCACTGTGTCCCCGGTACCACGGCTGGACACGACCTCATACACTTCCGAGGGCAAGTGATTAACTAACGGTAGGGTGCACTTTTCATATATGCACGTGCCCCATCGGCGGGACCAATCCACTCCTCCGTTCCGCTCTCCTGCAACCTTGGCCCCGGTAAAGCGGCGGCACAGGACCTCATAGACCTCCTGGAAGTCGCCAGAGGCTAAGTCCGACTGGTTTATGACTTGCCACTGCCTGGACCTGCCCCCACAGGCTAAGTCCGACTGGTTTATGACTTGCCACTGTCTCCACCTCCCTCCACAGGCTAAGTCCGACTGGTTTATGACTTGCCACTGTCTCCACCAGCCTCCACAGGCTAAGTCCGACTGGTTTATGATTTGCCACTGTCTCCACTGGTTCATGACTTGCCACTGCCTGGACCTGCCCCCACAGGCTAAGTCCGACTGGTTTATGACTTGCCACTGTCTCCACCTTCCCTCCACAGGCTAAGTGCGACTGGTTTATGACTTGCCACTGTCTCCACCAGCCTCCACAGGCTAAGTCCGACTGGTTTATGATTTGCCACTGTCTCCACTGGTTCATGACTTGCCACTGCCTGGACCTGCCTCCACAGGCTAAGTCCGACTGGTTTATGACTTGCCACTGTCTCCACCAGCCTCCACAGGACAAGTCCGACTGGTTTATGATTTGCCACTGTCTCCACTGGTTCATGACTTGCCACTGCCTGGAACTGCCTCCACAGGCTAAGTCCGACTGGTTTATGACTTGCCACTGTCTCCACCAGCCTCCACAGGCTAAGTCCGACTGGTTTATGATTTGCCACTGTCTCCACTGGTTCATGACTTGCCACTGCCTGGCCCTGCCTCCACAGGCTGAGTCCGACTGGTTTATGATTTGCCACTGGTTCATGACTTGCCACTGCCTGGACCTGCCTCCACAGGCTGAGTCCGACTGGTTTATGATTTCCCACTGGTTCATGACTTGCCACTGCCTGGACCTGCCTCCACAGGCTGAGTCCGACTGGTTTATGATTTGCCACTGGTTCATGACTTGCCACTGCCTGGCCCTGCCTCCACAGGCTGAGTCCGACTGGTTTATGATTTGCCACTGGTTCATGACTTGCCACTGCCTGGACCTGCCTCCACAGGCTGAGTCCGACTGGTTTATGATTTGCCACTGGTTCATGACTTGCCACTGCCTGGACCTGCCTCCACAGGCTTAAGTCCGACTGGTTTATGACTTGCCACTGTCTCCACTGGTTCATGACTTGCCACTGCCTGGCCCTGCCTCCACAGGCTGAGTCCGACTGGTTTATGATTTCCCACTGGTTCATGACTTGCCACTGCCTGGACCTGCCTCCACAGGCTGAGTCCGACTGGTTTATGATTTCCCACTGGTTCATGACTTGCCACTGCCTGGACCTGCCTCCACAGGCTGAGTCCGACTGGTTTATGATTTGCCACTGGTTCATGACTTGCCACTGCCTGGCCCTGCCTCCACAGGCTGAGTCCGACTGGTTTATGATTTGCCACTGGTTCATGACTTGCCACTGCCTGGACCTGCCTCCACAGGCTGAGTCCGACTGGTTTATGATTTGCCACTGGTTCATGACTTGCCACTGCCTGGCCCTGCCTCCACAGGCTGAGTCCGACTGGTTTATGATTTGCCACTGGTTCATGACTTGCCACTGTCTCCACCAGCCTCCACAGGCTAAGTCCGACTGGTTTATGATTTGCCACTGTCTCCACCAGCCTCCACTGGTTCATGACTTGCCACCGACTCGGCCAGCCTCCCCAGGCGAAGCGCGGGCGTTTGGTGACAATTCCAAGGCAGACCAAGGCAAACACGGCCCCTTGCGCGGCGGGGAGCCGTGCCCGGCCTCGGCGGGGCGTCGGGCCGCCGTTTGGAGCGCCGGCCGAAAACCCGAAAAAAGGGCGAAAATCGGAAAGAATTCGCGCCCGATCGGGCCGAGCGGCCGGCGGGGCGGCAGCCCGGGTCGGTCTCCGCAGACCTGGAGGCTCGAGGGGACCTTTCCGACCAAAGTCCATTTCTCGATTTTCCACCTCCTACCAATCTGCAGGTACCCCGCCAACCCCTCGGGACGCCAAACGCAAATGGCAAATCGGCGGGAGGGCGCCCGGTAGTCCATCCGAGGAAGGCGCTCCAAGTCCCCGCAGATCGGCTTTTTCAAAACCTCATCGGCACTACCGAGGGCAAGTGGTTAACCAGCTGTCCGAGACACTCGACCACAAATGCAAGTGGCAGCTCGGCGGGACCAATCCGCTCCCTTTAGCGGGAACACCCCCACTGTGTCCCCGGTACCACGGCTGGACACGACCTCATACACTTCCGAGGGCAAGTGATTAACTAACGGTAGGGTGCACTTTTCATATATGCACGTGCCCCATCGGCGGGACCAATCCACTCCTCCGTTCCGCTCTCCTGCAACCTTGGCCCCGGTAAAGCGGCGGCACAGGACCTCATAGACCTCCTGGAAGTCGCCAGAGGCTAAGTCCGACTGGTTTATGACTTGCCACTGCCTGGCCCTGCCTCCACAGGCTAAGTCCGACTGGTTTATGATTTGCCACTGGTTCATGACTTGCCACTGCCTGGCCCTGCCTCCACAGGCTGAGTCCGACTGGTTTATGACTTGCCACTGCCTGGACCTGCCTCCACAGGCTAAGTCCGACTGGTTTATGACTTGCCGCTGCCTGGACCAGCCTCCACAGGCTAAGTCCGACTGGTTTATGACTTGCCACAGTCTCCGCCAGACTCCACTGGTTCATGACTTGCCACCGCCTCGACCAGCCTCCCCAGGCTAAGTCCGAGCGTTGCGGTGGCCATGCCAGTGCCGACGAGGTCTGATCCGGTCCCTCGCGCTCCGGGGAGCCGTGCCCGGCCTCGGCGGGGCGTCGGGCCGCCGTTTGGAGCGCCGGCCGAAAACCCGAAAAAAGGGCGAAAATCGGAAGAAATTCGCGCCCGATCGGGCCGAGCGGCCGGCGGGGCGGCAGCCCGGGTCGGTCTCCGCAGACCTGGAGGCTCGAGGGGACCTTTCCGACCAAAGTCCATTTCTCGATTTTCCACCTCCTACCAATCTGCAGGTACCCCGCCAACCCCTCGTGACGCCAAACGCAAGTGGCAGACCAGCGGGACGGACCACCGGTAGTCATGCCGGGAATGAGGTCTCGGCGTCGGCATAAGGTGGGTGGATCGGACCCCATCCGGCCTACGGTTCTTTTTCAAAACGGCGCCCCCGGCCCCCGCCGGCGGCGGCCTTGGCGGCCGGGTGGGCGCCCCTCCTCGAATCGCCACCCTGCCCCGGGGTGAGCCGCTTCGCCGCCGCCCGGCGCCGTCAACAACCTTGTCCTGGTTTATGACTTGTCACCGCCGCTGGTTTATGACTTGTCACCGCCGCTGGTTTATGACTTGTCACCGCCGCTGGTTTATGACTTGTCAGCACCGGCGGACGGCCTCTCGCCGCCCTTTGGACGCCCCGGCGGCGGACCGTGACCCCCCACGGCTGGCCCGCGCGGGGCCCGCCACCCGCCCAAGGGGCGCCCCCTGCCGTTCGCCCACCTAACGCACGGCTGGAACAGCACCAAGCCCCGCAGCCGGCCAACGGCGGCACACACTGACCGCAGCCCACCGGAGGCACGTCGGGCCGTGGCCGTACCCCGCCCGACAGCGCCCCCTGCGGGCCACGGACCAGGCGGACGTTGGGACGAGACGATCCCCGGCCGAGGCGCTCTCTGAGCCCGCCAGGGACCGGTGCACCGCCGGCGGACGCTGCACCCGGTACACGAGCGCCCTCTGCCCGCCGGGGACCGGTGCACCGCCGGGGGAGTCTGCACCGGGCCCAGGAGCTCCCTCTGCCCGCCAGGAACCGGGGGGACCGCCGGCGGAGGCTGCACCGGGCCCAGCAGGTCACTCTGCCCGCCAGGGACCGGGGGGACCGCCGGCGGAGGCTGAGCCCGGCCCAGGAGCTCCCTCTGCCCGCCAGGAACCGGGGGGACCGCCGGCGGAGGCTGAACCCGGCCCAGGAGGTCACTCTGCCCGCCAGGGACCGGGGGGACCGCCGGCGGAGGCTGCACCGGGCCCACGAGCTCCCTCTGCCCGCCAGGGACCGGGGGGACCGCCGCCGGAGGCTGCACCCGGCCCAGGAGCTCCCTCTGCCCGCCAGGGACCGGGGGGACCGCCGGCGGAGGCTGCACCCGGCCCAGGAGGTCCCTCTGCCCGCCAGGGACCGGGCGGACCGCCGGCGGAGGCTGCACCGGGCCCAGGAGCTCCCTCTGCCCGCCAGGGGCCGGGGGGACCGCCGCCGGAGGCTGCACCGGGCCCAGGAGCTCCCTCTGCCCGCCAGGGACCGGGGGGACCGCCGGCGGAGGCTGCACCGGGCCCAGGAGCTCCCTCTGCCCGCCAGTGACCGGGGGGACCGCCGCCGGAGGCTGCACCCGGCCCAGTAGCTCCCTCTGCCCGCCAGGGACCGGGGGGTCCTCCGGCGGAGGCTGCACCCGGCCCAGGAGGTCCCTCTGCCCGCCAGGGACCGGGGGGACCGCCGGCGGAGGCGGCACCGGGCCCAGGAGCTCCCTCTGCCCGCCAGGGACCGGGGGGACCGCCGCCGGAGGCTGCACCCGGCCCAGGAGCTCCCTCTGCCCGCCAGGGACCGGGGGGTCCGCCGGCGGAGGCTGCACCCGGCCCAGGAGGTCCCTCTGCCCGCCAGGGACAGGGTGTAACGCCGGCGGAGGCTGCCTCCGGCCCAGGAGGTCCGTCTGCCCGCCAGGGACCGGGGGGACCGCCGAGGAGTCTCTGCCCGTCCCAGATACTCCCTATCCCTACCCCTAACCGTATCCCTAACCCTATCGCCTAACCCTAACCCTATCCCTAACCCTAACCCTAACCCTATCCCTAACTCTAACCCCATCGCCTAACCCTAACCCTATCCCTAACCCTATCCCTAACCCTAACCCTATCCCTAACCCTAACCCTATCCCTAACCCTAACCCTATCCCTAACGCTAACCCTAACCCTATCCCTAACCCTAACCCTAACCCTAACCCTATCCCTAACCCTAACCCTAACCCTATCCCTAACCCTATCGCCTAACCCTAACCCTATCCCTAACCCTATCGCCTAACCCTAACCCTAACCCTAACCCTATCCCTAACCCTAACCCTATCCCCTAACCCTAAACCTATCCCTAACCCTAACCCTAACCCTAGCTCTACCCTAACCCTATCCCCTAACCCTAAACCTATCCCTAACCCTAACCCTAACCCTAGCTCTAACCCCATCGCCTAACCCTAACCCTATCCCTAACCCTAACCCTATCCCTAACCCTAACCCTAACCCTAACCCTAACCCTATCGCCTAACCCTATCCCTAACCCTAACCCTATCCCTAACCCTAACCCTAACCCTATCCCTAACCCTAACCCTATCCCTAACCCTAACCCTATCGCCTAACCCTAACCCTATCCCTAACCCTAACCCTATCGCCTAACCCTAACCCTATCCCTAACCCTAACCCTATCGCCTAACCCTAACCCTATCCCTAACCCTAACCCTATCCCTAACCCTAACCCTAACCCTATCCCTAACCCTAACCCTAACCCTATCCCTAACCCTAACCCTAACCCTATCCCTAACCCTATCGCCTAACCCTATCCCTAACCCTAACCCTATCCCTAACCCTATCGCCTAACCCTAAACCGAACCCCAACCGCAACCCCCAACACCAAAAGGCACCGGGCCGTAAGCCTGCACCCGCACCGGCAGTGCCCTAGCCCCCTCGGGGAA
>NW_027309084.1:42500-50000 GCF_047496885.1 Scyliorhinus torazame
GAGAGAGCAAACGCACGCCTCGGCCTCACAAGGGCTGCGAGAATTCTCGGTCGATGTCCGTCTGTGACTCGGGGCGGCGGGGGAACCCACACAGCACGGGGAGGGTCAACCGCTCAGCCTGAACACCAGCCCACAATAGCGCTGGCCCGCCGAGGGCCCTCCCACGTCGGACACGACTCGCCTGATCGTTCGAGAGGTAGGTGCCGAGAGGTACGCCGCCGTGTGCGGAAGGAAGCAACAACGACTGGCCGCCACGGGCGTGACCTCTCGCGCCCGAGAATCTGCTCTCGGCCAAGGCTTTCGGCGCTCGCACGACACTTGCAACCAGCCGGCGTGCGGCGCCTGACTTCAATCAGGTTTCTGGGAACGCCCCGACATGTGCCTCTGTGCAACCCGTTAACCGTGACACATGCGACTGCAACCCAAGGGAACCAGGCACGGGAACGCCGCCGCCCCGCGTCGCCTGAAAACAGACTTGGGCACCCTGGCCTCCAGGTGTGCCCGAAAACAAGACAAGAGGTGCCCAGTCACAAAGGCTAAACCTCGACAGACATTTTATAATGTGTCTTCTACCATATATGTCTGTCTCTTCTTGAATTATTGTACAAGGATATATATATATATAATTGTGTCTTTGTTTTCTCGCCATTAAAAACTTTGTAAGTGTTTCTCTCTCGCCACAGAAAAAACACTTTGTCTGTTTTTTTTACAAGTATGTTTCTCACACAAGAGTTCACAGAAACACATTGTTTGTATCAGAGTTACCGCCGGCTCGGACTCTGACCGATTTTTAGGCCGGCAAATGAGTTCGAAAAGTCCGTCAAAATTGTTGCTAAAACCCCTTGAGGACTTCCGAGTGCTCATTGGTAAGGCCTTCGATTTGAAATCGGGACCGTACCTCAAAGTAGCACTTTCCTGGGTACTTTCAAAGTGCTACCGCTGCCAGAAAATGTTCTAAAAATCGTGTTCCCGAAAATCTCCGGGCACCCCGCCAACCCCTCGTGACGCCAAATGCAAATGGCAAATCGGCGGGAGGTCGCCCGGTAGTCCATCCGAGGAAGGCGCTCCAAATCCCCGCAAATCGACTTTTTCAAAACCTCATCGGCACTACCGAGGGCAAGTGGTTAACCAGCTGTCCGAGACACTCGACCACAAATGCAAGTGGCAGCTCGGCGGGACCAATCCACTCCACCTTAGCGGGAACACCCCCACTGTGTCCCCGGTACCACGGCTGGACACGACCTCATACACTTCCGAGGGCAAGTGATTAACTAACGGTAGGGTGCACTTTTCATATATGCACGTGCCCCATCGGCGGGACCAATCCACTCCTCCGTTCCGCTCTCCTGCAACCTTGGCCCCGGTAAAGCGGCGGCACAGGACCTCATAGACCTCCTGGAAGTCGCCAGAGGCTAAGTCCGACTGGTTTATGACTTGCCACTGCCTGGACCTGCCCCCACAGGCTAAGTCCGACTGGTTTATGACTTGCCACTGTCTCCACCTCCCTCCACAGGCTAAGTCCGACTGGTTTATGACTTGCCACTGTCTCCACCAGCCTCCACAGGCTAAGTCCGACTGGTTTATGATTTGCCACTGTCTCCACTGGTTCATGACTTGCCACTGCCTGGACCTGCCCCCACAGGCTAAGTCCGACTGGTTTATGACTTGCCACTGTCTCCACCTTCCCTCCACAGGCTAAGTGCGACTGGTTTATGACTTGCCACTGTCTCCACCAGCCTCCACAGGCTAAGTCCGACTGGTTTATGATTTGCCACTGTCTCCACTGGTTCATGACTTGCCACTGCCTGGACCTGCCTCCACAGGCTAAGTCCGACTGGTTTATGACTTGCCACTGTCTCCACCAGCCTCCACAGGACAAGTCCGACTGGTTTATGATTTGCCACTGTCTCCACTGGTTCATGACTTGCCACTGCCTGGAACTGCCTCCACAGGCTAAGTCCGACTGGTTTATGACTTGCCACTGTCTCCACCAGCCTCCACAGGCTAAGTCCGACTGGTTTATGATTTGCCACTGTCTCCACTGGTTCATGACTTGCCACTGCCTGGCCCTGCCTCCACAGGCTGAGTCCGACTGGTTTATGATTTGCCACTGGTTCATGACTTGCCACTGCCTGGACCTGCCTCCACAGGCTGAGTCCGACTGGTTTATGATTTCCCACTGGTTCATGACTTGCCACTGCCTGGACCTGCCTCCACAGGCTGAGTCCGACTGGTTTATGATTTGCCACTGGTTCCATGACTTGCCACTGCCTGGCCCTGCCTCCACAGGCTGAGTCCGACTGGTTTATGATTTGCCACTGGTTCATGACTTGCCACTGCCTGGACCTGCCTCCACAGGCTGAGTCCGACTGGTTTATGATTTGCCACTGGTTCATGACTTGCCACTGCCTGGACCTGCCTCCACAGGCTTAAGTCCGACTGGTTTATGACTTGCCACTGTCTCCACTGGTTCATGACTTGCCACTGCCTGGCCCTGCCTCCACAGGCTGAGTCCGACTGGTTTATGATTTCCCACTGGTTCATGACTTGCCACTGCCTGGACCTGCCTCCACAGGCTGAGTCCGACTGGTTTATGATTTCCCACTGGTTCATGACTTGCCACTGCCTGGACCTGCCTCCACAGGCTGAGTCCGACTGGTTTATGATTTGCCACTGGTTCATGACTTGCCACTGCCTGGCCCTGCCTCCACAGGCTGAGTCCGACTGGTTTATGATTTGCCACTGGTTCATGACTTGCCACTGCCTGGACCTGCCTCCACAGGCTGAGTCCGACTGGTTTATGATTTGCCACTGGTTCATGACTTGCCACTGCCTGGCCCTGCCTCCACAGGCTGAGTCCGACTGGTTTATGATTTGCCACTGGTTCATGACTTGCCACTGTCTCCACCAGCCTCCACAGGCTAAGTCCGACTGGTTTATGATTTGCCACTGTCTCCACCAGCCTCCACTGGTTCATGACTTGCCACCGACTCGGCCAGCCTCCCCAGGCGAAGCGCGGGCGTTTGGTGACAATTCCAAGGCAGACCAAGGCAAACACGGCCCCTTGCGCGGCGGGGAGCCGTGCCCGGCCTCGGCGGGGCGTCGGGCCGCCGTTTGGAGCGCCGGCCGAAAACCCGAAAAAAGGGCGAAAATCGGAAAGAATTCGCGCCCGATCGGGCCGAGCGGCCGGCGGGGCGGCAGCCCGGGTCGGTCTCCGCAGACCTGGAGGCTCGAGGGGACCTTTCCGACCAAAGTCCATTTCTCGATTTTCCACCTCCTACCAATCTGCAGGTACCCCGCCAACCCCTCGGGACGCCAAACGCAAATGGCAAATCGGCGGGAGGGCGCCCGGTAGTCCATCCGAGGAAGGCGCTCCAAGTCCCCGCAGATCGGCTTTTTCAAAACCTCATCGGCACTACCGAGGGCAAGTGGTTAACCAGCTGTCCGAGACACTCGACCACAAATGCAAGTGGCAGCTCGGCGGGACCAATCCGCTCCCTTTAGCGGGAACACCCCCACTGTGTCCCCGGTACCACGGCTGGACACGACCTCATACACTTCCGAGGGCAAGTGATTAACTAACGGTAGGGTGCACTTTTCATATATGCACGTGCCCCATCGGCGGGACCAATCCACTCCTCCGTTCCGCTCTCCTGCAACCTTGGCCCCGGTAAAGCGGCGGCACAGGACCTCATAGACCTCCTGGAAGTCGCCAGAGGCTAAGTCCGACTGGTTTATGACTTGCCACTGCCTGGCCCTGCCTCCACAGGCTAAGTCCGACTGGTTTATGATTTGCCACTGGTTCATGACTTGCCACTGCCTGGCCCTGCCTCCACAGGCTGAGTCCGACTGGTTTATGACTTGCCACTGCCTGGACCTGCCTCCACAGGCTAAGTCCGACTGGTTTATGACTTGCCGCTGCCTGGACCAGCCTCCACAGGCTAAGTCCGACTGGTTTATGACTTGCCACAGTCTCCGCCAGACTCCACTGGTTCATGACTTGCCACCGCCTCGACCAGCCTCCCCAGGCTAAGTCCGAGCGTTGCGGTGGCCATGCCAGTGCCGACGAGGTCTGATCCGGTCCCTCGCGCTCCGGGGAGCCGTGCCCGGCCTCGGCGGGGCGTCGGGCCGCCGTTTGGAGCGCCGGCCGAAAACCCGAAAAAAGGGCGAAAATCGGAAGAAATTCGCGCCCGATCGGGCCGAGCGGCCGGCGGGGCGGCAGCCCGGGTCGGTCTCCGCAGACCTGGAGGCTCGAGGGGACCTTTCCGACCAAAGTCCATTTCTCGATTTTCCACCTCCTACCAATCTGCAGGTACCCCGCCAACCCCTCGTGACGCCAAACGCAAGTGGCAGACCAGCGGGACGGACCACCGGTAGTCATGCCGGGAATGAGGTCTCGGCGTCGGCATAAGGTGGGTGGATCGGACCCCATCCGGCCTACGGTTCTTTTTCAAAACGGCGCCCCCGGCCCCCGCCGGCGGCGGCCTTGGCGGCCGGGTGGGCGCCCCTCCTCGAATCGCCACCCTGCCCCGGGGTGAGCCGCTTCGCCGCCGCCCGGCGCCGTCAACAACCTTGTCCTGGTTTATGACTTGTCACCGCCGCTGGTTTATGACTTGTCACCGCCGCTGGTTTATGACTTGTCACCGCCGCTGGTTTATGACTTGTCAGCACCGGCGGACGGCCTCTCGCCGCCCTTTGGACGCCCCGGCGGCGGACCGTGACCCCCCACGGCTGGCCCGCGCGGGGCCCGCCACCCGCCCAAGGGGCGCCCCCTGCCGTTCGCCCACCTAACGCACGGCTGGAACAGCACCAAGCCCCGCAGCCGGCCAACGGCGGCACACACTGACCGCAGCCCACCGGAGGCACGTCGGGCCGTGGCCGTACCCCGCCCGACAGCGCCCCCTGCGGGCCACGGACCAGGCGGACGTTGGGACGAGACGATCCCCGGCCGAGGCGCTCTCTGAGCCCGCCAGGGACCGGTGCACCGCCGGCGGACGCTGCACCCGGTACACGAGCGCCCTCTGCCCGCCGGGGACCGGTGCACCGCCGGGGGAGTCTGCACCGGGCCCAGGAGCTCCCTCTGCCCGCCAGGAACCGGGGGGACCGCCGGCGGAGGCTGCACCGGGCCCAGCAGGTCACTCTGCCCGCCAGGGACCGGGGGGACCGCCGGCGGAGGCTGAGCCCGGCCCAGGAGCTCCCTCTGCCCGCCAGGAACCGGGGGGGACCGCCGGCGGAGGCTGAACCCGGCCCAGGAGGTCACTCTGCCCGCCAGGGACCGGGGGGACCGCCGGCGGAGGCTGCACCGGGCCCACGAGCTCCCTCTGCCCGCCAGGGACCGGGGGGACCGCCGCCGGAGGCTGCACCCGGCCCAGGAGCTCCCTCTGCCCGCCAGGGACCGGGGGGACCGCCGGCGGAGGCTGCACCCGGCCCAGGAGGTCCCTCTGCCCGCCAGGGACCGGGCGGACCGCCGGCGGAGGCTGCACCGGGCCCAGGAGCTCCCTCTGCCCGCCAGGGGCCGGGGGGACCGCCGCCGGAGGCTGCACCGGGCCCAGGAGCTCCCTCTGCCCGCCAGGGGCCGGGGGGACCGCCGCCGGAGGCTGCACCCGGCCCAGGAGCTCCCTCTGCCCGCCAGGGACCGGGGGGACCGCCGGCGGAGGCTGCACCGGGCCCAGGAGCTCCCTCTGCCCGCCAGTGACCGGGGGGACCGCCGCCGGAGGCTGCACCCGGCCCAGTAGCTCCCTCTGCCCGCCAGGGACCGGGGGGTCCTCCGGCGGAGGCTGCACCCGGCCCAGGAGGTCCCTCTGCCCGCCAGGGACCGGGGGGACCGCCGGCGGAGGCGGCACCGGGCCCAGGAGCTCCCTCTGCCCGCCAGGGACCGGGGGGACCGCCGCCGGAGGCTGCACCCGGCCCAGGAGCTCCCTCTGCCCGCCAGGGACCGGGGGGTCCGCCGGCGGAGGCTGCACCCGGCCCAGGAGGTCCCTCTGCCCGCCAGGGACAGGGTGTAACGCCGGCGGAGGCTGCCTCCGGCCCAGGAGGTCCGTCTGCCCGCCAGGGACCGGGGGGACCGCCGAGGAGTCTCTGCCCGTCCCAGATACTCCCTATCCCTACCCCTAACCGTATCCCTAACCCTATCGCCTAACCCTAACCCTATCCCTAACCCTAACCCTAACCCTATCCCTAACTCTAACCCCATCGCCTAACCCTAACCCTATCCCTAACCCTATCCCTAACCCTAACCCTATCCCTAACCCTAACCCTATCCCTAACCCTAACCCTATCCCTAACGCTAACCCTAACCCTATCCCTAACCCTAACCCTAACCCTAACCCTATCCCTAACCCTAACCCTAACCCTATCCCTAACCCTATCGCCTAACCCTAACCCTATCCCTAACCCTATCGCCTAACCCTAACCCTAACCCTAACCCTATCCCTAACCCTAACCCTATCCCCTAACCCTAAACCTATCCCTAACCCTAACCCTAACCCTAGCTCTAACCCCATCGCCTAACCCTAACCCTATCCCTAACCCTAACCCTATCCCTAACCCTAACCCTAACCCTAACCCTAACCCTATCGCCTAACCCTATCCCTAACCCTAACCCTATCCCTAACCCTAACCCTAACCCTATCCCTAACCCTAACCCTATCCCTAACCCTAACCCTATCGCCTAACCCTAACCCTATCCCTAACCCTAACCCTATCGCCTAACCCTAACCCTATCCCTAACCCTAACCCTATCGCCTAACCCTAACCCTATCCCTAACCCTAACCCTATCCCTAACCCTAACCCTAACCCTATCCCTAACCCTAACCCTAACCCTATCCCTAACCCTAACCCTAACCCTATCCCTAACCCTATCGCCTAACCCTATCCCTAACCCTAACCCTATCCCTAACCCTATCGCCTAACCCTAAACCGAACCCCAACCGCAACCCCCAACACCAAAAGGCACCGGGCCGTAAGCCTGCACCCGCACCGGCAGTGCCCTAGCCCCCTCGGGGAAGAAGGGACTCCGTCTCCACACCGCACCCGCCCCAGCTGCGCTCTCTCCCCGCCACCGCCGAAGGCACACGATTTGAACCGCTCCTCCCGTCCGGGGAAGCACACTCGGCAGCACGCCAACCTCCTTCCCAACGGGACCAGGACCGAAGGGCACACAGACCCTCCACCACCCCACCAACGTGACCCCAAGCCCGGGCACCCCCTTCAAATTCGCCCGCTGGGACGTGTATTAAGCCCGGCAACAGTTATTCAAGCAAAACCGCAGCCGCAAGTTGAAGTGACAACTCATTAACCAAAACAATATTGGGCAAGTCATAAACCACTTTCCACTCTGGACAAGTCATAAACCAGTTTCCTCTCTGGACAAGTCATAAACCAGTTGGACAAGTCATAAACCACTTTCCTCTTTGGACAAGTCATAAACCAGTTTCCTCTCTGGACAAGTCATAAACCACTTTCCACTCTGGACAAGTCATAAACCAGTTTCCTCTCTG
>NW_027309085.1:0-52906 GCF_047496885.1 Scyliorhinus torazame
GGGGGGAGAGGGTCTGGGAGGGGGAGGGGGAGAGGGTCTGGGAGGGGGAGGGGGGAGAGGGTCTGGGAGGGGGGAGAGGGTCTGGGAGGGGGTGAGGGTCTGGGAGGGGGAGGGGGGGAGAGGGTCTGGGAGGGGGTCTGGGAGGGGGAGGGGGTCTGGAGGGGGTCTGGGAGGGGGAGGGGGTCTGGGAGGGGGAGGGGGTCTGGGAGGGGGTCTGGGAGGGGAGGGGAGGGGGGAGGGGGGGGAGGGGGAGGGGGAGAGGGTCTGGGAGGGGGGGAGAGGGTCTGGGAGGGGGGAGAGGGTCTGGGAGGGGGGGAGAGGGTCTGGGAGGGGGGAGAGGGTCTGGGAGGGGGGAGAGGGTCTGGGAGGGCAGGGGGGGGAGGGTCTGGGAGGGGCAGGGGGGAGGTGGGAGAGGGTCTGGGAGGGGAGGGGGGGAGAGGGTCTGGGAGGGGGAGGGGGAGAGGGTCTGGGAGGGGGAGGGGGGAGAGGGTCTGGGAGGGGGAGGGGGGAGAGGGTCTGGGAGGGGGAGGGGGGGAGAGGGTCTGGGAGCGGAGGGGGGGGAGAGGGTCTGGGAGGGGGAGCGGGAGGGGGGGAGAGGGTCTGGGAGGGGGAGGGGAGGGGGGGGAGAGGGTCTGGGAGGGGGAGGGGGAGGGGGGGAGAGGGGTCTGGGAGGGGGAGGGGAGGGGGGGAGAGGGTCTGGGAGGGGGAGGGAGGGGAGAGGGGGAGTGGGGAGAGGGTCTGGGAGGGGGAGGGGGGAGAGGGTCTGGGAGGGGGAGGGGAGGGGGGGAGAGGGTTTGGGAGGGGGAGGGGGGAGAGGGTCTGGGAGGGGGAGGGAGGGGAGAGGGGGAGGGGGGAGAGGGTCTGGGAGGGGGGAGAGGGTCTGGGAGGGGGAGGGGGGGTAGAGGGTCTGGGAGGGGGAGGGGGGTAGAGGGTCTGGGAGGGGGAGGGGGGTAGAGGGTCTGGGAGGGGGAGGGGGGAGAGGGTCTGGGAGGGGGGGGGGAGAGGGTCTGGGAGGGGGGGGAGAGGGTCTGGGAGGGGGGGAGAGGGTCTGGGAGGGGGGGAGAGGGTCTGGGAGGGGGAGGGGGGGAGAGGGTCTGGGAGGGGGAGGGGGGGAGAGGGTCTGGGAGGGGGAGGGGGGGAGAGGGTCTGGGAGGGGGAGAGGGTCGGGGAGGGGGGGAGAGGGTCTGGAAGGGGGAGGGGGGGAGAGGGTCTGGGAGGGGGAGGGGGGGAGAGGGTCTGGGAGGGGGAGGGGGGAGAGGGTCTGGGTGGGGGAGGGGGGAGAGGGTCTGGGAGGGGAGGGGGGGAGAGGGTCTGGGAGGGGGAGGGGGGGAGAGGGTCTGGGAGGGGGAGGGGGGGAGAGGGTCTGGGAGGGGGAGGGGGGAGAGGGTCTGGAAGGGGGAGGGGGGAGAGGGTCTGGAGGGGGAGGGGGGAGAGGGTCTGGGAGGGGGAGAGGGTCTGGGAGGGGGAGAGGGTCTGGGAGGGGGAGGGGGTCTGGGAGGGGGAGGGGGTCTGGGAGGGGGAGGGGAGGTGGTCTGGGAGGGGGAGGGGGAGAGGGTTTGGGAGGGGGAGAGGGTTTGGGAGGGGGAGGGGGGAGAGCGTTTGGGAGGGGGAGGGGGGAGAGGGTTTGGGAGGGGGAGGGGGAGAGGGTCTGGGAGGGGGAGGGGGGAGAGGGTCTGGGAGGGGGAGGGGGGAGAGGGTCTGGGAGGGGGAGGGGGAGAGGGTCTGGGAGGGGGAGGGGGGAGAGGGGTCTGGGAGGGGGGGAGAGGGTCTGGGAGGGGGGTGAGGGTCTGGGAGGGGGAGGGGGGAGAGGGTCTGGGAGGGGGTCTGGGAGGGGGAGGGGGGTCTGGGAGGGGGTCTGGGAGGGGGAGGGGTCTGGGAGGGGGAGGGGGTCTGGGAGGGGGTCTGGGAGGGGGAGGGGGGAGGGGGGAGGGGGGGGAGGGGGAGGGGGGAGAGGGTCTGGGAGGGGGGGAGAGGGTCTGGGAGGGGGGAGAGGGTCTGGGAGGGGGGGAGAGGGTCTGGGAGGGGGAGAGGGTCTGGGAGGGGGAGAGGGTCTGGGAGGGGCAGGGGGGGGAGGGTCTGGGAGGGGCAGGGGGAGGTGGGAGAGGGTCTGGAGGGGGAGGGGGGGAGAGGGTCTGGGAGGGGGAGGGGGAGAGGGTCTGGGAGGGGGAGGGGGGAGAGGGTCTGGGAGGGGGAGGGGGAGAGGGTCTGGGAGGGGGAGGGGGGGAGAGGGTCTGGGAGCGGGAGGGGGGGAGAGGGTCTGGGAGGGGGAGCGGGAGGGGGGGAGAGGGTCTGGGAGGGGGAGGGGAGGGGGGGAGAGGGTCTGGGAGGGGGAGGGGAGGGGGGGAGAGGGTCTGGGAGGGGGAGGGGAGGGGGGGAGAGGGTCTGGGAGGGGGAGGGAGGGGAGAGGGGGAGTGGGGAGAGGGTCTGGGAGGGGGAGGGGGGAGAGGGTCTGGGAGGGGGAGGGAGGGGGGGAGAGGGTTTGGGAGGGGGAGGGGGGAGAGGGTCTGGGAGGGGGAGGGAGGGGAGAGGGGGAGGGGGAGAGGGTCTGGGAGGGGGGAGAGGGTCTGGGAGGGGGAGGGGGGTAGAGGGTCTGGGAGGGGGAGGGGGGTAGAGGGTCTGGGAGGGGGAGGGGGGTAGAGGGTCTGGGAGGGGGAGGGGGGAGAGGGTCTGGGAGGGGGGGGGGAGAGGGTCTGGGAGGGGGGGAGAGGGTCTGGGAGGGGGGAGAGGGTCTGGGAGGGGGAGGGGGGAGAGGGTCTGGGAGGGGGAGGGGGGGAGAGGGTCTGGAGGGGGGAGGGGGGGAGAGGGTCTGGGAGGGGGAGGGGGGGAGAGGGTCTGGGAGGGGGAGAGGGTCGGGGAGGGGGGGAGAGGGTCTGGAAGGGGGAGGGGGGGAGAGGGTCTGGGAGGGGGAGGGGGGAGAGGGTCTGGGAGGGGGAGGGGGGAGAGGGTCTGGGTGGGGGAGGGGGGAGAGGGTCTGGGAGGGGGAGGGGGGGAGAGGGTCTGGGAGGGGGAGGGGGGGAGAGGGTCTGGGAGGGGAGGGGGGGAGAGGGTCTGGGAGGGGGAGGGGGGAGAGGGTCTGGAGGGGAGGGGGGAGAGGGTCTGGAGGGGGAGGGGGGGAGGGGGTCTGGGAGGGGGAGGGGGGAGGGGGTCTGGGAGGGGGAGGGGGAGGGGGAGAGGGTCTGGGAGGGGGGGAGAGGGTCCTGGGAGGGGGGGAGAGGGTCTGGGAGGGGGAGAGGGTCTGGGAGAGGGTCTGGGAGGGGTAGGGGGGGGAGGGTCTGGGAGGGGGCAGGGGGGGAGGGGGGAGAGGGTCTGGGAGGGGGAGGGGGGGAGAGGGTCTGGGAGGGGAGGGGGAGAGGGTCTGGAGGGGGAGGGGGGAGAGGGTCTGGGAGGGGGAGGGGGGAGAGGGTCTGGGAGGGGGAGGGGGGGAGAGGGTCTGGGAGCGGGAGGGGGGGAGAGGGTCTGGGAGGGGGAGGGGAGGGGGGAGAGGGTCTGGGAGGGGGAGGAGAGGGGGGGAGAGGGTCTGGGAGGGGGAGGGAGGGGGGAGAGGGTCTGGGAGGGGGAGGGAGGGGAGAGGGGGAGTGGGGAGAGGGTCTGGGAGGGGGGAGAGGTTCTGGAGGGGGAGGGGAGGGGGGGAGAGGGTTTGGGAGGGGGAGGGGAGGGGGGGAGAGGGTCTGGGAGGGGGAGGGAGGGGAGAGGGGGAGGGGGGAGAGGGTCTGGGAGGGGGAGGGGGGAGAGGGTCTGGGAGGGGAGGGGGGGAGAGGGTCTGGGAGGGGGAGGGGGGTAGAGGGTCTGGGAGGGGGAGGGGGGAGAGGGTCTGGGAGGGGGAGGGGGGGAGAGGATCTGGGAGGGGGGGAGAGGGTCTGGGAGGGGGAGGGGGGAGAGGTTCTGGGAGGGGGAGGGGGAGAGGGTCTGGGAGGGGGAGGGGGGGAGAGGGTCTGGGAGGGGGAGGGGGGGAGAGGGGTCTGGGAGGGGGAGAGGGTCGGGGAGGGGGGGAGAGGGTCTGGAAGGGGAGGGTGGGAGAGGGTCTGGGAGGGGGAGGGGGGAGAGGGTCTGGGAGGGGAGGGGGGGAGAGGGTCTGGGTGGGGGAGGGGGGAGAGGGTCTGGGAGGGGGAGGGCGGGAGAGGGTCTGGGAGGGGGAGGGGGGAGAGGGTCTGGGAGGGGGAGGGGGGGAGAGGGTCTGGGAGGGGGAGGGGGGAGAGGGTCTGGGAGGGGAGGGGGGAGAGGGTCTGGGAGGGGGAGGGGGGAGAGGGTCTGGGAGGGGAGGGGGGGAGAGGGTCTGGGAGGGGGAGGGGGGAGAGGGTCTGGGAGGGGGAGGGGGGAGAGGGTCGGGGAGGGGGGAGAGGGTCGGGGAGAGGGTCGGGAGGGGGGAGAGGGTCTGGGAGGGGGAGGGGGGAGAGGGTCTGGGAGGGGGAGGGGGGAGAGGGTCTGGGAGGGGGAGGGGGGGAGAGGGTCTGAGGGGGGAGGGGGTCTGGGAGGGGGAGGGGGGAGAGTGTCTGGGAGGGGGAGGGGGAGAGGGTCGGGGAGGGGGGAGAGGGTCGGGGAGGGGGGAGAGGGTCTGGGAGGGGGAGGGGGGAGAGGGTCTGGGAGGGGGAGGGGGGAGAGGGTCTGGGAGGGGGAGGGGGGGAGAGGGTCTGAGGGGGGAGGGGGTCTGGGAGGGGGAGGGGGGAGAGTGTCTGGGAGGGGGAGGGGGAGAGGGTCTGGGAGGGGGAGGGGGGAGAGGGTCTGGGAGGGGGGAGAGGGTCTGGGAGGGGAGGGGGAGAGGGTCTGGGAGGGGGAGGGGGGAGAGGGTCTGGGAGGGGGAGAGGGTCTGGGAGGGGAGGGGGAGAGGGTCTGGGAGGGGGAGGGGGGAGAGGGTCGGGGAGGGGGGGAGAGGGTCTGGGAGGGGGGGAGAGGTCTGGGAGGGGGGAGAGGGTCGGGGAGGGGGGGAGAGGGTCTGGGAGGGGGTGGGGGGGGAGAGGGTCTGGGAGGGGCAGAGGGTCTGGGAGGGGGAGGGGGAGGGGGGGAGAGGGTCTGGGAGGGGGAGAGGGTCTGGGAGGGGGAGGGGGGAGAGGGTCTGGGAGGGGGAGTGGGAGGGGGAGGGAGGAGAGTGTCTGGGAGGGGGAGGGGGGAGAGGGTCTGGGAGGGGGAGGGGGAGAGGGTCTGGGAGGGAGAGGGTCTGGGGGGGGGAGAGGGTCTGGGAGGGGGAGGGGGAGAGGGTTTGGGAGGGGGAGGGGGGAGAGGGTTTGGGAGGGGGAGGTGGGGAGAGGGTTTGGGAGGGGGAGGGGGGAGAGTGTCTGGGAGGGGGAGGGGGGTAGAGGGTCTGGGAGGGGGAGAGGGTCTGGGAGGGGGAGAGGGTCTGGGAGGGGGAGGGGGAGAGGGTCTGGGAGGGGGAGAGGGTCTGGAGGGGGAGAGGGTCTGGGAGGGGGACGGGGGGAGAGGGTCTGGGAGGGTGAGAGGGTCTGGGAGGGGGAGGGGGGAGAGGGTCGGGGAGGGGGAGGGGGAGAGGTCTGGGAGGGGGAGGGGGGAGAGGGTCTGGGAGGGGAGGGGGGAGAGGGTCTGGGAGGGGGAGGGGGAGAGGGTCTGGGAGGGGGAGAGGGTCTGGGAGGGGGAGGGGGTCTGGGAGGGGGAGGGGGTCTGGGAGGGGGAGGGGGGAGAGGGTCTGGGAGGGGGGGAGAGGTCTGGGAGGGGGGAGAGGGTCTGGGAGGGGGGGAGAGGGTCTGGGAGGGGGAGAGGGTCTGGGAGGGGGAGAGGGTCTGGGAGGGGGAGAGGGTCGGGGAGAGGGTCTGGGAGGGGGAGAGGGTCTGGGAGAGGGTCTGGGAGGGGCAGGGGGGAGGGTCTGGGAGGGGCAGGGGGAGGGGGAGAGGGTCTGGGAGGGGCAGGGGGGGAGAGGGTCTGGGAGGGGGAGAGGTCTGGGAGGGGGAGAGGGTCTGGAGGGGGAGGGGGGGAGAGGGGTCTGGGAGGGGGAGGGGGGGAGAGGGTCTGGGAGGGGGAGGGGGGAGAGGGTCTGGGAGGGGGAGGGGGGGAGAGGGTCTGGGAGGGGGACGGAGGGAGAGGGTCTGGGAGGGGGAGGGGGAGAGGGTCTGGGAGGGGGAGGGGGAGAGGGTCTGGAGGGGGAGGGGGGAGAGGGTTTGGGAGGGGGGGAGAGGGTTTGGGAGGGGGAGGGGGGGAGCGGGTCTGGGAGGGGGAGGGGGGGAGGGACTGGGAGGGGGAGGGGGGAGAGGGTCTGGGAGGGGAGGGGGGGAGAGGGTCTGGGAGGGGGAGAGGGTCTGGAGGGGAGGGGGGAGGGAGGGGGGGAGAGGGTCTGGGAGGGGGGAGAGGATCTGGGAGGGGGAGGGGGGGAGAGGGTCTGGGAGGGGGAGGGGGGAGAGGGTCTGGGAGGGGGAGGGGGGAGAGGGTCGGGGAGGGGGGAGAGGGTCTGGAGGGGGAGGGGGGAGAGGGTCTGGGAGTGGGAGGGGGGAGAGGGTCTGGGAGGGGAGGGGGGAGAGGGTCTGGGAGGGAGAGGGGGGAGAGGGTCTGGGAGGGGGAGGGGGGGAGAGGGTCTGGGAGGGGGAGGGGGGAGAGGGTCTGGGAGGGGGAGGGGGGGAGAGGGTCTGGGAGGGGAGGGGGGAGAGGGTCTGGAGGGGGAGGGGGGAGAGGGTCTGGGAGGGGGAGGGGGGGGAGAGGTCTGGGAGGGGGAGGGGGTGAGAGGGTCTGGGAGGGGGAGGGGGGAGAGGGGTCGGGGAGGGGGGAGAGGGTCTGGGAGGGGGAGGGGGGAGAGGGTCTGGGAGGGGGAGGGGGGAGAGGGTCTGGGAGGGGGAGGGGGGAGAGGGTCTGGGAGGGTGAGGGTACTGAGGGGGGAGGGGGTCTGGGAGGGGGAGGGGGGAGAGGGTCTGGGAGGGGGAGGGGGGAGAGGGTCTGGGAGGGGAGGGGGGAGAGGGTCTGGGAGGGGGAGGGGGGAGAGGGTCTGGGAGGGGGAGGGGGTGAGAGGGTCGGGGAGGGGGGGAGAGGGTCTGGGAGGGGGAGAGGGTCGGGGAGGGGGAGGGGGGGGAGTGGGTCGGGGAGGGGGAGAGGGTCTGGGAGGGGGAGAGGGTCTGGGAGGGGGAGGGGGGGAGAGGGTCTGGGAGGGGAGAGGGTCTGGAGGGGGAGGGGGGGAGAGGGTCTGGGAGGGGGAGGGGGGAGAGGGTCTGGAGGGGGAGGGGGGGAGAGGGTCTGGGAGGGGGAGGGGGGAGAGGGTCTGGGAGGGGGAGGGGGGAGAGGGTCTGGGAGGGAGAGGGTCTGGGAGGGGGGAGAGGGTCTGGGAGGGGGAGGGGGGGAGAGGGTCTGGGAGGGGAGGGGGGAGAGGGTCTGGGAGGGGGAGGGGGAGAGGGTCTGGGAGGGGGGAGGGGGGGAGAGGGTCTGGGAGGGGGAGGGGGGAGAGGGTCTGGGAGGGGGAGGGGGAGAGGGTCTGGGAGGGGGAGGGGGGGAGAGGGTCTGGGAGGGGGAGGGGGGGTGAGAGGGTCTGGAGGGGGAGGGGGGAGAGGGTCTGGGAGGGGGAGGGGGGAGAGGGTCTGGGAGGGGGAGGGGGGAGAGGGTCTGGGAGGGGGAGGGGGAGGAGGGTCTGGGAGGGTGAGGGTCTGAGGGGGGAGGGGGTCTGGGAGGGGAGGGGGGAGAGGGTCTGGGAGGGGAGGGGGGAGAGGGTCTGGGAGGGGGAGGGGGGAGAGGGTCTGGGAGGGGGGAGAGGGTCTGGGAGGGGGAGGGGGAGAGGGGTCTGGGAGGGGGTGAGAGGTCGGGGAGGGGGGAGAGGGTCTGGGAGGGGGGAGAGGGTCGGGGAGGGGGAGGGGGGGAGAGGGTCGGGGAGGGGGAGAGGGTCTGGGAGGGGGAGAGGGTCTGGGAGGGGGAGGGGGGGAGAGGGTCTGGGAGGGGGGAGAGGGTCTGGGAGGGGAGGGGGGGGAGAGGGTCTGGGAGGGGGAGGGGGAGAGGGTCTGGGAGGGGGAGGAGAGGGTCTGGGAGGGGGAGGGGGGGAGAGGGTCTGGGAGGGGGAGGGGGGAGAGGGTCTGGGAGGGGGAGGGGGGAGAGGGTCTGGGAGGGAGAGGGTCTGGGAGGGGGGGAGAGGGTCTGGGAGGGGGAGGGGGGGAGAGGGTCTGGGAGGGGGAATGGGGGAGAGGGTCTGGGAGGGGGAGGGGGGGGAAGAGGGTCTGGGAGGGGGGGGAGAGGGTCTGGGGGGGGAGAGGTTCTGGGAGGGGGGGAGAGGGTCTGGGAGAGGGTCTGAGGGGGGGGAGAGGGAGGGTCTGAGGGGGGGGAGAGGGAGGGTCTGAGGGGGGGGAGAGGGAGGGTCTGAGGGGGGGGAGAGGGAGG
This sequence comes from Scyliorhinus torazame, assembly GCF_047496885.1. Taxonomy (NCBI): domain Eukaryota; kingdom Metazoa; phylum Chordata; class Chondrichthyes; order Carcharhiniformes; family Scyliorhinidae; genus Scyliorhinus; species Scyliorhinus torazame. The sequence goes on from NW_027309085.1 coordinate 8,290, forward strand.
GTCTGAGGGGGGGAGAGTGTCTGAGGGGGGGGGAGAGGGTCTGAGGGGGAGAGGGAGGGTCTGAGGGGGGGGAGAGGGTCTGAGGGGGGGAGAGGGTCTGAGGGGGGGGAGAGGGTCTGGGGGGGGGAGAGGGTCTGAGGGGGGGGAGAGGGTCTGAGGTGGGGGAGAGGGTCTGAGGGGGGGGAGGGTCTGAGGGGGGGGAGAGGGTCTGGGGGGGAGAGGGTCTGGGGGGGGAGAAGGTCTGAGGGGGGGGAGAGGGTCTGAGGGGGGGGGAGAGGGTCTGGGGGGGGAGAGGGTCTGGGGGGAGAGGGTCTGAGGGGGGGGAGAGGGTCTGAGGGGGGGGAGAGGGTCTGTGGGGGGGAGAGGGTCTGTGGGGGGGGTGAGAGGGTCTGTTGGGGGGGGGAGAGGGTCTGAGGGGGGGAGGGTCTGAGGGGGGGAGAGGGTCTGTTGGGGGGGGGAGAGGGTCTGTGGGGGGGGGAGAGGGTCTGTTGGGGGGGGGAGAGGGTCTGAGGGGGGGAGGGTCTGAGGGGGGGGGAGAGGGTCTGTTGGGGGGGGAGAGGGTCTGTGGGGGGGGGAGAGGGGTCTGTTGGGGGGGGGGAGGGTCTGAGGGGGAGGGGAGGGTCTGAGGGGGGGGAGAGGGTCTGTTGGGGGGGGGAGAGGGTCTGTGGGGGGGGGAGAGGGTCTGTTGGGGGGGGGAGAGGGTCTGTTGGGGGGGGGAGAGGGTCTGGGAGGGGGAGAGTCTGGGAGGGGGAGAGTCTGGGAGGGGGAGGGGGAGAGGGTCTGGGAGGGGGAGAGTGTGGGAGGGGGAGGGGGAGAAGGTCTGGGGGGAGGGGGAGGGGGGAGTGGGTGGGGGAGGGGGTCTGGGGGGGAGGGGGAGGGGGAGAGGGTCGGGAAGGGGAGGGGGAGAGGCTCTGGGAGGGGAGGGGGTGGGGTGGGGAGAGGGTCTGGGGTGGGAAGAGGGTCGAATGGGGAGAGGTTCTGGAATATGCAGGGTCTCGAACGAGGAGGGGCCTGGAATAGGGAGGGGTGAGGTGTCATTGAAATGAGGGCTGGAATTCTCTGCTGCTCTTCCTTCCTCCATCTCTGTGCCGCAAAATGGTTCCCCTTTCTCCTCACTTTCCAGCCTCCAGATTCAATGGGTTAGTTCCGCTACCTGCAGGGTGATTCCATCAGCAAACGCAGCTTCCTCCCCCCTTTCAGTTGGGATCTCTGATCGTTTGTCTCTATTTGTTTCACTTGTTTATTTATCTTTGTAGTATAGATAATATTGAAAGGGAAAGGTCGGGCAATAAGTGTAGACCCTGGATGATGAGAGAGGTAGAGGTGGAAATTGAAAGGAAGTTGTGCGCATGTGACAAATGTCAGGTGAAAGTAGAATGGAGAATCAGGAAGTGAAAAAAATAATCAGAAAAGCAAGAAGGGAGCATGAAAGGAGACTGACAGCTAACATCAAAGAGAATCCCAAGATCTTCTACAAGCATGTAAATAATAAAAGGGTGGCAAAAGAAAGAGTAGAGATTAAAGGGATTTACAAAAGAGAATTTGTGTGGCGGCAGAAGAAATAGCAGAAGTATTAAACAAATACTTTGCACCTGTCTTTACAAAGGAAGGGATGCTATGCAGGCTGAGGTGAGAGAGGAGGTAACTGGTACACTCAAATTTACAATTGAGAAAGAGTGCTAGAAAAGCTATCTTTACTTCACTTTGACAAAGAGTCATCCATACTCGAAACATTAGCTCCATTCTCTCTCCACAGATGCTGAGATTATCTAGCATTTCTGTTTTTGTGTCAGATTGGATTGGATTTGTTTATTGTCACGTGTACCGAAGTACAAGGAAAAGTATTGTTCTGTGTACAGTTCAGACAGATCATTCCATATATGAAAAGAAAATACATAGGGCAAACATAAAATACACAATGTAAATACATAGACACAGGCATCAGGTGAAGCATACAGGTGTGTGGTACTACTCAGTAGAGAAGATATGTGAAGGGATCAGTCCATAAGAGGGTCGTTTAGGAATCTGGTAACAGCTGGTAAGAAGCTGTTTTTGAGTCTGTTCCTGCGTGTTCTCGACTTTTGTATCTCCTGCCCGATGGAAGAAGTTGAAAGAGAGAATAACCCGGGTGGGAGGGGTCTTTGATTATGCTGCCCGCTTTCCCAAGGCAGCGGGAGGTATAGACAGAGTCAATCGATGGGAGGCGAGTTTGTGTGATGGACTGTGCGGTGTTCATGATTCTCTAGTGTCTTACAGTCTTGGGCCGAGTTGCCATTGAGGGAGAGATTGTTGTCGTTACACCACTCCACTCAGTTCTCTATCTCCCTCCTGTATTCTGACTCGTCGTTATTCGAGATCCGGCCCACTACGGTCATGCCGTCTGCAAACCTGTAGATGGAGTTGGAGCCAATCTCTCCCTCAATGTCTGCAAAACTAAAGAGCTGGCCTTTGACTTCAGGAAGCAAAGTATCACACACAACCCTGTCTGCATCAACAGTGCCGAGATGGAGATGGTCGACAGCTTTGCATTCCTTGGTGTGCACATCATCAATCTGTACTGGTCATCAGCAGTAATTTGTTTTTATCTTTACTTGAATTTGATAAGGTACCGGGACCAGATGAGAAACATCCAAGGATAATGAGGCAAGTGAGAGTGGGAATTGCAGAGGCACTGGTTATAATCTTCCTGTCTTCATAGACCCAGGGATGGTGCTGGAGGACTGGAGAATTGCGAATGTTACAATGATAGAATGTTCAAAAGGGGTGCAAGGATAAAACCAGCAACCACAGACGAGTCAGTTTTACTTCAGTGCTAGGGTAACATCTAGAAACTATAGTTTGGGATAAAATCAATAGTCACTTTGCCAAGTGCAGGGTAATTAAGGAAAGCCAGCATGGATTCATTAAGGGAAAATCATGTTTAACGAACTTGCTGGAACTTTTTCAGGAGGTAACAGAGAATGTTGATAAGGACGTCGCTGTCAATGTCAATGAAGGGTGCGGGAAAAGAATGCCACGGGCCTGCCTGATTGATGGTGGCGGCTGATGCGTCGCTCTCCACTTGAAAGGGCAGCGTCTCATCTACTGTGTGCATCGTGGCCTTGGCGATATCGGCTCTGATACGGGCAAAGGCCTGTTGAAGCTCGGCCGTCAGGGGAAAATGGGGGGACTGTATGAGTGGGCGGGCCTTGTCCACATAGTTTGGGACCCATTGGGTGTAGTATGAAAAGAACCCCAGGCAGTGTTTTGAGGGCCTTGGGGCAGTGGGGGCGGGGAGCTCCATGAGATGGCGCACGCGGTCAGGATCGGCCACCAGAACTCCGTTCTGGACCACATAGCCGAGGATGGCTAAGCGGTTTGTGCTGAACACGCACTTCTTGTTGTAGGTAAGGTTTAGGAGAGTGGCGGTGTGGAGAAATTTGGCAAGGTTGGCATCGTGATCCTGCTGATCGTGGCCGCAGATGGTGACGTTGTTTAGGTACGGGAAATTGGCCCGCAAACCGTACCGGTCGACCATTCGGTCCATCTCCCTTTGGAAGACCAAGATCCCGTTGGTGACGCCGAAGGGAACCCTGAGGAAGTGATAGAGGCGACCGTCTGCCTCAAAGTCAGTGTTTGAACGGTCCGCCTTACGGATGGGGAGCTGGTGGTAGGCGGATTTGAGGTCTACCGTTGAGAAGACCCGGTACTGTGCAATCTGATTGACCATATCAGATATGCATGGGAGGGGGTACGCATCGAGCTGCGTGTACCGATTGATGGTCTGACTGTAGTCAACGACCATTCTGTGTTTCTCCCCAGTTTTAACTACTACCACTTGGGCTCTCCAGGGGCTGTTGCTGGCCTCGATGATGCCTTTCCGAAGCAGCCGCTGGACCTTGGACCTGATAACGGTCCTGTCATCATCATAGAATTTACAGTGCAGAAGGAGGCCATTCAGCCCATCGAGTCTGCACCGGCTCTTGGAAAGAGCACCCTACCCAAGGTCAACACCTCCGCCCTATCCCCATAACCCAGTAACCCCACCCAACACTAAGGGAAATTTTGGACACTAAGGGCAATTTATCATGGCCAATCCACCTAAACTGCACATCTTTGGACTGTGGGGGGAAACCGGAGCACCCAGAGGAAACCCACGCACACACGGGGAGGATGTGCAGCTCCGCACAGACAGTGACCCAAGCCGGAATCGAACCTGGTACCCTGGAGCTGTGACGCAATTGTGCTATCCACAATGCTACCGTGCTGTCCTGGGTGCTGTACCTTTGGTGAATGTATAACTGCTAATAATTCACCAGTGCATTGTATCATGTTCTGCTGTGGTGTTATGTTATTAACCCTGTGGGCTCCGCCTATGGGCCATTGTGTGGCTTCACCCACAGGGGGATACATTGGGACATGTACGGGCTCCGCCCATGGCTCCTCCCCTAAGAGGAAGTATAAAGAGCAGCTGACCTGCGGGCCGTCCTCAGTATTGTACCGGTTGCAGGCAAGCATTTTTTTAAGCTGATTAAAACCATGGTTTACTTCTCGTGTCCCTGAGTGAATTGATGGTCGCATCAATTTAATCAGCTTAAAATACAACTATGGAATCAGCCCTCAAACCTGACAGACTGGAACTCGATCCACAGGCCGCGGAGGCGAAAGACATTTTTTTGCATTGGCTTCGATGCTTCAAGGCCTATCTCGCCACTTCATCTACGCCATCTGCCATTGATGAACAGAAGCTGAGCCTCCTCCACGCACGGGTGAGCCATCGCATTTCTGTCCAGATCGACGAAGCCGCCTCCTATACAGAGGCCCTCGCGCTACTCGAACGCCTCTACGTGCGGCCTGTAAACGAGGTCTACGCGCGACACGTCTTCACCACTCGCCGCCAGCGCCCCGGGGAGTCACTAGATGATTACCTACGCGACCTCAAAGCCCTCGCACGCAACTGTAATTACCAGGCCGTTAACCAGCCACTCAGCACATGGAGCTCGTCGTCCGAGACGTTTACGTGGCGGGGGTCCGGTCGAACTATGTGAGACAGCGCTTGCTCGAAAAAAGGGCCCAGGACCTGGACGACATGATAAAACTGGCTACCTCTCTGGAGGTCACTTTTCAGAGCCTTACTGCGTTCCCAGCCGACCACGCGACCCCCTCGTGGGCCCCCGACCGGAGACTACCCCAGGCCTGTGCCGCGCGGCCGCCCGCCCATCATGGGGGGCTACCCTGCTATTTTTGCGGCCAGTCTCAACACCCCCGACAGCACTGCCCAGCCCGCAACGCGAACTGCAGCAGCTGAGGGCGAAAAGGACACTTCGCCAAGGTCTGCCTGGCCAGGTCTAAGAAATCGAACTCACAGACCCGATCCACAGACTCACAGGCCCGCAGACCCCGCAATGTGGCAGCGTGTCTGCCGACTCCGCCTCCACACAACACGTGCGACTCACGGGGGCCACCATCTTGGCCATTCTCCCCCACGCGGCCGGCCACGTACGATCCATGGGGGCCGCCATCTTGGACGCCATCTTCCTCACCGCCCGCCACACTCGACCAACGGGGGCCGCCATCTTGGCCGCCATCTGCTACGCCGCTCGACACGTACGACCTACACGGACAGCCATCACGGGGTCGCCCCAGCACCTCCGACCACGCCGCCGGCTACCCACAACTCAGCACGGTTATCCTGGACCAGTCGCGATCCAAGCACCTCCGGAGCTCCATGATGGCCATCCGGGTTAACGGGTACGAGACACCTTGCCTTTTCGACTCCGGGTGCACAGAGAGCTTCATTCACCTGGACATGGTAAGACGCTGCTCGCTCCCAATATTCCCGACGCAACAAACCATCTCCCTCGCCTCTGGGTCGCACTCGGTGCAAATCCAAGGGTGCACTACTGCAACCCTAGCGATACAGTGCGCTGAGTACACTAATTTTCAACTATGCGTGCTCCCAGACCTCTGCTCTCCTCTCCTTTTGGGACTTGACTTCCAGTGCAACCTCAGGAGCCTAACTCTTAAGTTCGGGGGCCCCTGACCCCGCTCACCATATGCAGCCTCGCGACCCTAAAAATCCCCCCCCCCCCTTCGCAAACTTCACCGCCGATTGCAAGCCAGTAGCCACCAGAAGCAGGCGGTATAGCATGCAGGACAGGACGTTCAATAGGTCCGAGGTCCAGCGTCTTGCGGGAAGGGGTCATAGAAGCCAGCAAAACCCCCTGGAGAGCTCAGGTGGTGGTCGTTAAGACCGGGGAAAGGTTCCGGATGGTGGTTGATTACAGCCAAACCATTAACCGGTATATGCAACTCGATGCGTACCCCCTTCTCCGGATTGCAGACGTGGTAAATCAGATACCGCGTGTTCTCCACGGTGGATCTGAAGTCTGCATATCACCAGCTCCCAATCCGACCGGAGGACCGCCACTACACGGCTTTTGAGGCAGACGGCCGCCTTTTCCACTTCCTCTCGGTCCCCTTTGGCGTCACAAACGGGGTTTCGGTGTTCCAACGAACAATGGACCGAATGGTGGACCAGTACGGGCTGCGGGCCACATTTCCGTACTTGGACAATGTCACCATCTGCGGCCATGACCTCCACCGATTTCTCCAAACCGCCCAAAAACTTAACCTCACCTACAACAAGGAGAAATGCATTTTCTGCACAACCAGACTAGCCATCTTCGGCTACGTCATGGAGAACGGGGTCCTAGGGCCTGACCCTGATCGTATGCGCCCCCTCCTACAACTCCCTCTCCCTCACTGTCCCAAGGCCCTGAAAAGGTGCCTTGGATTTTTCTCCTATTACACCCAGTGGGTCCCCCAGTATGCGGACAAAGCCCGCCCACTATTTAAGGCTAACATTTTTCCACTGGCAACTGAGGCCCACCAGGCCATCAGTTGCATCAAGGCGGACATCGCCAAAGCCACGATGCACACGGTGGACAAGTCTGTCCCCTTCCAGGTGGAGAGCGACGCATCAGAGGTCGCTCTCACCGCCACCCTCAACCAAGCAGGCAGACCTGTAGCGTTCTTTTCACGTACCCTCACCACCTCAGAAATTCGACACTCCTCGGTTGAAAAAGAAGCCCAAGCCATCGTGGAAGCCGTGCAGCACTGGGGGCAGTACCTTGCTGAAAGGAGGATTACCCTCGTCACCGACCAACGATCGGTAGCCTTCATGTTCGACAATACGCAACGGGGCAAATTCAAGAATGACAAGATCTTGAGGTGGAGGATTGAACTCTCCACCTATAACTACGATATAGTATATCGTTCTGGGAAGCTCAACAAGCCCCCAGATACCCTGTCCCACGGCACATGCGCCAGCACGCAAGATGACCGACTTCGGGCTATCCACAATGACCTCTGTCACCCGGCTCGCCCATTATATCAAGGCCTGCAACCTGCCCTACTCCATCGAGGAGGTCAGAGCCGTGACCAGGGACTGGCAAATCTGTGCGGAGTGTAAACCGCACTTCTATAGACCAGATAAGGCCTACCTGGTAAAGGCATCCCGGCCCTTTGAGCGCCTCAGTATCGATTTCAAAGGGCCCCTCCCCTCCAATAACTGCAACACATACTTTCTTAACACCATAGATGAGTTATCCCGCTTCCCGTTTGCCATCCCCTGCCCCGATATGACCACTCCCACTGACGTCAAAGCCCTGCATGGTGTCTTCACCCTGTTTGGTTTCCCCGGTTATGTCCACAGCGACAGGGGCTCGTCGTTCATGAGCGACGAACAGCGTCAGTACCTGCTCAGTAAGGGCATCGCCTTGAGCAGGACTACCAGCTATAACCCCAGGGGAAACGGGCAGGTGGAGAGGGAGACCGCAACGATCTGGAAGACCGTCCTACGGTCCAGGAATCTCCCAGTTTCTCACTGGCAGGAGATCCTCCCCGATGCGCTCCACTCTATTAGGTCCCTCCTTTGCACGGCCACAAACCAGACTCCTCGTGACCGCTTGTTTGTTTCCCTCGGGGTGCTACCTCAGGGGCCTCGCTTCCGTCCTGGCTGAAGACACCGGGTCCAGTCCTCCTCCGAATACATGTTCGGAGCCATAAGACCAACCACCTGGTAGAAAGGGTCCAGCTCCTGCACTCCAACCCACACTATGCTTACTTCGAACACCCCGATGGCCAGCAAGATACCGTCTCCCTCTGGGACCTGGCGCCCACAGGCTCCACCACCACTACCACTACTGCATCCCCCACAATATATCCCGTCCCATCTACCATGTCCAGCGCCCCCACCCCGATATGGCTCCCGCGCTTCCTCCCACCCGCCACACCATTCCACAGGAATGAAGCTCCAGAAGAGCTGCTCCCGGAGTCCACGCCTGTGCCCGTATCGGACCCACATCCATAGCCATCCGGACCGGCTGCAACACCAGTGCTTCGGCGGTTGCAGCACACGATCCGGGCGCCGGACCGATTGAACCGATGAGCCCGTCACCCCCGCTGGACTTCATTTTTTAACCTGGTGAATGTGGTGAATGTATAACTGCTAATAATTCACCAGTGCATTGTATCACATTCTGCTGTGGTGTTATGTTATTAACCCTGTGGGCTCTGCCTATGGGCCATTGTGTAGCTTCACCCACGGGGGGATATGTTGGGACATGTACGGGCTCCGCCCATGGCTTCGCCCCAAAGAGGAAGTATAAAGAGCAGCTGACCTGCGGGCCGTCCTCAGTATTGTATCGGTCGCAGGCAGGCACTGTTCTAAGCTGATTAAAACCACGGTTTACTTCTCCTCGTGTCTCTGAGTGAATTGATGGTCGCATCAGTACCGTCTGCTCCTGGTGGCGACGGGTTTGCAATCCAGGGTTAGATTTGTGAGGAGGGAAGGTGGATCGACATTTAGGGTTGCGAGGCCGCACAGTAAGGGGTGGTAGGGGCCTGCTGAATTTCAGGGTTAGGCTCTGGAGGTTACACTGGAAGTCCAGGCCAAGTAGTAGGGCAGCGCAGAGGTTAGGGAGGACATAGAGGCAGAAACCGCTGAATTCTACGCCCTGGACCGTGAGTGTGACCGTACAGTACCCCCGGATCGCCACGGAATGGGATCCGGAGGCCAGGGAGATTCTTTGATTGGCAGGGTGTACCGCGAGGGAGCAGCGCCTTACCGTATCCGGGTGGATGAAGCTTTCGGTGCTCCCGGAGTCCAGCAAGCAAGAGGTCACGTGTCCGTCAATTCTAACGCTGGTCGATGCAGTGGCCAGGTTGTGCGGATGAGACTGGTCGATGGTCACTGAGGCGAGTTGTGGTTGGTCGTCGCTGGTGTCAGATGATGGGGTGCCCGGGGGGCACGGGTCCTGGAACGCTGGTGGTGCCCATGTGCCGTGGGGGAGACAAGATGGCGGCGCCTGAAGATCTTGGGGAGGACAAAATGGCGGCACCCATGGGCCGCACATAGCGGGGGTTGAACAAAATGGCGGCGCCCATGGGCAGCATGTGTTGCGCGGAAGGGAAGATGGCCGCACATGGTCCGGGGGATGAAGATGGCGGCGCCCATTGTGCATAAACAAGGGCGTGGGGGTGATTGCGCGGGCCTGGCACACCGCATCGAAGTGCCCCTTCTTACCGCAGGCCTTACAAAGGGCAGCGCGGGCCGGGCAACATTGGCGGGGGGTGTTTTTGCTGGCCGCAAAAGTAACATCGGGGACCCCTGGGGTTAGCTGGCTGGCGTGTGGCGCAGGCGTATTTAGCTGGGTAAGACCCCCGCTGGGGCGGCCGTCTCTGGAGTCCACGATGCGTAGGAGGGGTGGGCCACGCGGCTGGGGGCGTAGGCCTGAATATTGCACGAGGCGACCGTCATAGAGAGCGCTAGCTTCTTTGTCTCTGCAAGATCGAGCGTGGCCCCTTCTAAAAATCGCTGGCGTATGAGGTCCGACCCAATCCCCGTAACAAAAGCGTTCCGCATAAGGAGGTTAGAATGTTCAGTGGCCGTAATGGCCTGACAGTCACAGTCCCGGACTAGTGGGATTAGGGTCTGCCAGAAGACTTCTATGGACTCACCAGGCAGCTGAGAGCGAGTGGCGAGTACTTGTCTGGCGAAGAGCGTGTTCGTCCGCTGGGCGTAATTTTCTTTAAGTGGCGCCATGGCTTTGTCGTAGTTCGGCGTGTCCTGGAACAGCGGAAAGACGTTGGAGCTCAACTTCGAGTACAGTATCTGTATTTTCTGAGCCTCCAGAACAGGGTCTGGTGCAGACCTGATGTACGCCTCGAAACAAGCTAGCCAGTGCTGAAAGTCCTTTTTTGCATCGCTTGATTGCGGATCCAGCTGCAGGCGATCCAGTTTGATACGGAGGTCCATCTTCTGAAAATGGTAGAGCAATAAATTGATGCACGATCAATTGGACAAAGACGAGAGTTGAATACAACTGAGGCTTTATTGCTCTAAGGTGTGTGGCCTCTCTCAGCAGCTGGTGAAATGGCTGCTGCACGGAGGACATATATATTTATACTCCGCCCACTGGGCGGAGCCAGCAGGCAGGGATGTAGCCATGTAAAATGGCTGACTCCCGATTAGAATGGTCAAACCCCGATTTAAAATGGCGAACGGAAGAGGCTGATGGGAAAATCAGCCAACAGGACTCAAACGGACAGCTGCAGGTAAAACAGTGTATTCACCTCTGGGGAAGTCAGTCCAGACCGATACCTGCAGCCATCAACATCACAACAACCCAGCCATCTGCATTTTAATCAGCCATCCCCGGGAACAATTGCTACACATTAGCAACTCAAAGCCGACCCAGACCTTTCGGCGCCAGCAGGGGCTAACACAAAGAAAGGTAAACGACCACCCACCGATCAAGGAATCGCTCCAGTATTGGAGCATATCGAACCAAGTGATTGGGACCAAGTCCAATCACTTGGAACCAGGTACAAGGTCCGCCCCGAGAGGCGGGAAGCCCCTGGGGACTATAAGAATAGGGGCCAAGTTCAACTCTACCCTTCTCTTCCTGCTCGCAACCTTCGAGACCCTTCTACAAGAAACTGTAAGTTTTACTCCAGTGATCGCTACCAGATAGGCCCTCCTGACTATCGACTTGTACCAGCTTTTGAATCCCGCAGACTCAGAACCAATTCGAAAGACCATTCATTTCCCTGACCTGGTGGGCCATTTCCAAAGTTAAGTATTGGCCTTTAGTGATAGGTAGTAGTCTAGAAGTAGGATTATTGTATAAGTATTAATTGCTGTATATAATAAATGAGCGTTGACTTAACTCTTACTAAGCGGTGTGTTGCATTATTAATCATTACTTGGACTTGAACCACGTGGCGGTATTAGAAAGATACCTGGCGACTCATGAGCAAAGGTGACAATAAGAATAAAGTAAACTAAGGCTAAAACGAGCAACAGGGACAACCGCCGTACCTGTAGTACAGGTCCTACCGTACATCACCTAATATAGGTGCATCAGTGGTTTACCATACCCCCTTTCCCGAATAGCGGACATGGTAAATCAGATTGCACACTACCGGTAGATCTGAGGTTCGCATACCACCAGCTTCCGATCCGCCCGGAAGACCACCACTACACTGCCTTTGAGGCAGACGGCCACCTCTTCCACTTCCTCAGGGTCCCCTTCGGCATCACCAATGGGGTCTTGGTGTTCCAAAGAACGATGGACCGAATGGTTGACCAGTACGGGCTGCGGGCCACGTTCCCGTACTTGGATAACGTCACCATCTGTGTCCATGATCAGCAGGACCACGACGCTAACCTTCAGAGTTCCTCCAAACCGCCCAAGCCCTCAATCTCACCTACAACAAGGAGAAATGTGTTTTACCGACAACCCGACTAGCCATCCTCGGCTATGTCATGGAAAACAGTCCTAGGGCCTGACCCGGACCACATGCGCCCCCTCCTGCAACTTCCCCTTCCCCACTGCCCCAAGGCCCTGAAAAGATGCCTGGGGATCTTCTCATATTATGCCCAGTGGGTCCCCAACTATGCGGACAAAGCCCGCCCACTTATCAAAGCCACCATCTTTCCCCTGACGACTGAGGCCCATCTGGCCTGCAGCCGCATCAAGGCAGACATTACCAAGGCTGCGATGCACGCGGTGGATGAGTCCATCCCCTTCCAGGTGGAGAGCGACGCGTCGGATGTCGCCCTGGCCGCTACCCTTAACCAGGCAGGCAGGCCCGTGGCCTTTTCCCGTACCCTCAACGCCTCTGAGATTCGACAGTCCTCTGTTGAAAATGAAGCTCAAGCCATTGTGGAAGCTGTGCGGCATTGGAAGCACTACCTGGCCGGTAGGAGGTTCACCCTCGTCACCAACCAACGGTCAGTAGCCTTTATGTTCAACAACACACAGCGGTGCAAAATCAAGAATGATAAAATCTTGAGGTGGAGAATCGAACTCTCCACCTATAAGTACGATATCGTGTATCGTCCTGGGAAGCTCAATGAGCCCCCAGATGCCCTGTCGCGCGGCACATGCGCCAGCGCGCAAGTAGACCGACTCCGGACCCTCCACAATGACCTCTGTCACCCGGTCACAATGACCTCTGTCACCCGGTTTCGCCACTTCATCAAGGCCCGCAACCTGCCCTACTCCACCGAGGAGGTCAGGGCCATGACCAGGGACTGCCAAGTCTGCGCGGAGTGCAAGCCGCACTTCTATCGGCCAGGCAAGGCCCACCTGGTGAAGACATCCCGCCCATTTGAGCGCCTCAATGTCAATTTCAAAAGGCCCCGCCCCTCCACTGACCGCAATGTGTATTTTCTCAACGTTGTTGATGAGTACTCCCATTTCCCCTTTGCCATCCCATGCCCCGACATGACTGTGGCCACGGTCATTGAGGCCCTGCACAGCATCTTTCTCCTGTTCGGTTTCCCCACTTGCGTCCACAGTGACCGGGACTCCTCGTTTATGAGCAATGAGCTGCGTCAGTATCTGCTCGGTAAGGGCATTGCCTCGAACAGGACTACCAGCTACAACCCCCGGGGAAACAGACAGGTGGAGAGGGAGAACGCGACGGTATGGAAGGCCGTCCTTCTGGCCCTCCGGTCTAGAAGTCGCCCGGTTTCCCGCTGGCTGGAGGTCCTCCCCGACGCACTCCACTCCATTCGGTCGGTTCTCTGCACAGCCACGAACGAGACCCCTCACGACCATCTTTTTGTCTTCCCAGAAAATCCACCTCCGGGGTCTCGCTTCCGTCCTGGCTGACAACACCAGGGCCTGTCCTCCTCCGGAAGCACATGAGGAGCCATAAGTCTGACCCTCTGGTCGAGAGGGTCCAGCTCCTACATGCCAACCCTCAGTATGCCTACGTGGCGCACCGCGACGGCCGACAAGATACAGTCTCTCTCCGGGATCTGGCACCCGCCGCTTCCCCAGCGACCATCACCTACGCCCCCTCCCCTACACCGAACACCGTCCCCACCCCTACACGGCCTACACCCCCCTCCCTCCATCGCCGACCCACCGTGATGAAACTCCAGACAGCACACTCCCGGAGTCAACAAGCCCAACACCCGTGCCCAGAGCGAAGCCGGAGCTGAGGCGACCACAGAGAACGATCAAGGCGCCGGACAGACTCGATCTGTGAGCCCACTTCACCCCCGCTGGACTTCAATTTTTTAACGGGGTGAATGTGGTGAACGCATTGCTGCTACAATTCACCACTGTATTATGTTGATGCCCTTGTGGGCTCCGCCTGTGGCTCAACCCCCTCGGGGGTGGTATATAGATCTGCAGCCTGTAGGCGGAACTCAGTACAGAGCAGTCGCAGGCAGGCACAGATCTAGCTTATTAAAACCACTGTTCACTTCTACTAATCGTCTCGTGTGAATTGATGGTTGCATCAGAGGAGAAGGAAGACAGACTCTGAGGAGGCAGTGAGGGTGGAGGAGGAGGCAGTGAGGATGGAGGAGAAGGCAGACAGACTGAGGAGGCAGTGAGGATGGAGGAGAAGGCAGACAGACACTGAGGAGGCAGTGAGGGTGGAGGTGAAGGTAAACAGACTCTGAAGAGGCAGTGACGATGGAGGAGAAGGTAGACAGACAGCGAGGGTGGGGGAGAAGGTAGATTACTCTGGGGACTTGCAGGAGTCTTGAGTCTTGGTGTGTCATTGTTGTAGATGATGAGGAAGTATTTAGTTAGATTAAATACGTCATTGAACATGTGTCCTCTGAAATTTTATGAACACAGAGACTATTTTGGATAAACAAGCCCAGCAACAGCAGAGGGAGGAAGTAGCTCATTAACTGGGCTGAGGGGGCTACCTGCCATTTCTCCTGCTCTAAGCAGACAAACAGAAGGAGGATCCGAGATTTTGTCCAACACAGCTTTTATCTTAGTGAACAGAATGGAGCAGGCTCCGTCTTAGCTGCAGTCTGTTTCCTGAGATACAATGGGATCAAATCCCAGAAGGAGAAATGTTTGTGAGGAAACAACAGTGCCTGGTGCCAGCTGCAGTGAATAGGTTCACCGCTATCTCACCTCGTTGCATGAGGAACTGAGGAAGGCCACGGTTTATACAACGAGGGTGTGTGCTCTTGTGTCTGTACGTGACAGATATAAACAAGAACACAACAATTCCTGCTGACTGGGAACACGGAAAACCAATGTTATCAAAGCAGCTGAGCTGGACTTCCCCAGGAGTTCAGAGATGAGGCTGACAGATGTGTTTATATGTCATCACTGGGAGCTTTGTTTCGGAACAGGATTGAGGATATTGAGAGTTTCTGTAATCAATCAGAATCAATACTCCCTAGATTTCACCTTCACTGTTGTGTGGGCAATGATTCAAGTAATGGGGTACAGGCAGAGTATATTGGGGCTAGGGATGGTGAACTGAATGCAGGGCTAATGTGATTCAGGGATGCAGTTCCTATCTGGTCTCTCCTAAGACACAGCAGGATGTTTGGGGCACATTTTGTTCCTAACTTGTTTGATGAAGTTTACTAAATTGAATCTTGGGTAACAGTAAGCATGCAACAAAGAAGCAGGTAACACAATGAGTCTGGGTTTATAATCTCCTCCCGTAGTGGTGGTTGCAATGGGTGAACAGATGAGAGGTTCAAATCCTCAATACCCCTCAAATCCCTACGAATCCCCAATGCTAAACGGTGCAATTAAATTCAATGGGCTTGAAATTGGAGTTTGACAACAGCAAATTGGCAGCTCCGGCTACATCCCAACCCAATTGCATGTCCATCCTACATTGTGCCTGCTTCATAACCCCATTCATTCCATAGCCACCTTGTTTTACACCCCGGCTGCTCTATATACTGCTTGTTTTACACCCCGGCTGCTCTATATACTGCTTGTTTTACACCCCGGCTGCTCTATATGCTGCTTGTTTTACACCCCGGCTGCTCTATATACTGCTTGTTTTACACCCCGGCTGCTCTATATACTGCTTGTTTTACACCCCGGCTGCTCTATATACTGCTTGTTTTACACCCCGGCTGCTCTATATACTGCTTGTTTTACACCCCGGCTGCTCTATATGCTGCTTGTTTTACACCCCGGCTGCTCTATATGCTGCTTGTTTTACACCCCGGCTGCTCTATATGCTGCTTGTTTTACACCCCGGCTGCTCTATATGCTGCTTGTTTTACACCCCGGCTGCTCTATATGCTGCTTGTTTTACACCCCGGCTGCTCTATATGCTGCTTGTTTTACACCCCGGCTGCTCTATATGCTGCTTGTTTTACACCCCGGCTGCTCTATATGCTGCTTGTTTTACACCCCGGCTGCTCTATATGCTGCTTGTTTTACACCCCGGCTGCTCTATATGCTGCTTGTTTTACACCCCGGCTGCTCTATATGCTGCTTGTTTTACACCCCGGCTGCTCTATATGCTGCTTGTTTTACACCCCGGCTGCTCTATATGCTGCTTGTTTTACACCCCGGCTGCTCTATATGCTGCTTGTTTTAGAACATAGAACATACAATGCAGAAGGAGGCCATTCGGCCCATCGAGTCTGCACCGACCCATCTAAGCCCTCACTTCCACCCTATCCCCGTAACCCAATAACCCCTCCTAACCTTCTTGGTCACTAAGGGCAATTTATCATGGCCAATCCACCTACCCTGCATGTCTTAGGACTGTGGGAGGAAACCGGAGCACCCGGAGGAAACCCACGCAGACACGGGGATAATGTGCAGACTCCGCACAGACAGTGACCCAGCGGGGAATCGAACCTGGGACCCTGGCGCTGTGAAGCCACTGTGTTAGCCACTTGTGCTACCGGGCCACGCCCCTGCCTGTTATATATGCTGCTTGATTTACACCCCTGCCTGTTATATATGCTGCTTGATTTACCCCCCTGCCTGTTATATATGCTGCTTGATTTACCCCCCTGCCTGTTATATATGCTGCTTGATTTACACCCCTGCCTGTTATATATGCTGCTTGATTTACACCCCTGCCTGTTATATATGCTGCTTGATTTACCCCCCTGCCTGTTGTATATGCTGCTTGTTTTACATCCGCTGCCCTTCCTAAAAGCTTTCTTTTTCTCGACCATCACCCATTAAAGACCATTGCCCCTTTCATGCCCTCAACTCTCCTGTACCTTTCTCATTACCACCTTGGCCCTTGTACCAACTTGTCCTTTCCATATCAGAGACAAGATCAAGCACCCTATGAAGCTGACAGTTCCGGCCATGTTAGTAACTAGAAAATCTAAAACTAGGTAATCAATTTCTCCTTTCCCCTGGCTGCCCTCAATGCCACGTTCCCCATTAGAACACTTGATTATAATGAGGCAAAGCTGGTTGCTGCTATTTACATCATCTAACTTCAAACTGTATCCATTGAAGTTATTAGAAGTTACAGCTGGAGATATGGAAGTCAACAGTGTTAATGATTATCCACACACTGACCCTGCCGTGAGCATTGTTTCTGGAGAGGAGGAATCAGAAAGCCCAGTGGAGAGTTGGGATGATGGGCAATGCCATGAGTTTACTATTCCCCAAGATTCACTCCGTATCAGTGAAATAGAAGGAGCCACCCCATTGGGAAAATAGACATGCTCACCGTTTACTGACCAAACACCAGAATGTCAGCCAATTGGCTAGCTACTCAAATTCTTGAGGGTAGTCCTTTTTAATATTCATTCATGGGATGTAGGTGTGGCGGGTTCGATCGTCATTTATTGCCCATTCCTAGCTGCCCTTCAGAAGGTGGCGGTGAGCTGCCTTCTTGAACCGCTGCAGTCCCTGAGGTGTAGGTACTCCCTCGATGCTGTCAGGGAGGCGGTTCCAGGGTGTTGCCCCAGTGACAGTGAAGGAACGGCGATATATTTCCAAGAGAGGATGACGAGTGAGTTGAAGGGGAACCTCCAGGTGGTGAGGTTCCCTGGTACCTGCTGCTCTTTTCCTTCTAGACGGTAGTGGCTGTGGGTTTGGAAGGTGTTGTCTAAGGAACCTTGGTGAGTTACTGCAGTGCATTTTTCAGATGGTACACACGGCTGCCACCGTCCATCAGTGGTGGAGTGTTTGAATGTTTGTGGAAGGATGAGCAATCAAGCGGGCTCCTTTGTCTTGGATGGAGTTGAGCTTCTTTCGCGTCATTGGAGCTGCACTCATCCAGGCAAGTGGAGAGTATTCCATTACACTTCTGATTTGTGCCTTGTAGATGGTGGTCAGATTTTGGGGGGTAATCAGCTGATGGTGGACGTACGTGGTAATCAACAGGAGGTTTTCTTGCCCATAAAATCATAGAATCTCTACAGTGCAGAAGGAGGCCATTCGGGCCATCAAGTCTGCACCAACTGTTGGAAATAGTACCCTACTATTTTAGAAGTTACAGCTGGAGATGTGGAAGTCAACAGTGTTAATGATTATCCACACACTGACCCTGAGCCCAAGCCCCGACCTTATTCCCGACACCCAGTAACCGCACCAAACCTTTTGGACGCTAAGGGGTAGTATAGCATGGCCAATCCACTTCACCTGCACAACACCCAGAGGAAACCCACGCAGACACAGGCAGAAAGTGCAAACTCCCCAAGGCCGGAATTGAGCCCGGGTCCCTGGCACTGTGAGACAGCAGTGCTAACCACTATGCCACCATGCTGACCATGTTTAACTTGAAGGCATAAGACTTCATGGGGTCCAGAGTTGATGTTGAGGACTCTCAGGGCAACTCCCTTCTGACTGTAGAACACTTTGCTGCCACCTCTGCTGGGTCTGTCTTGCTAGTGAGACAGAACATAGAATCATAGAAGTTTACAGCATGGAAACAGGCCCTTCGGCCCAACCAGTCCATGCCGCCCAGTTTTTATCATTAAGCTAGTCCCAGTTGCCCACACTTGGCCCATAACCCTCTATACCCATCTTACCCATGTAACTATCTAAATGCTTTTTAAAAGACACAATTGTACCCGCCTCTACTACTACCTCTGGCAGCACATTCCAGACACTCACTACCCTCTGAGTGAAGAAATTGCCCCTCTGGGCCCTTCTGAATCTCTCCCCTCTCACCTTAAACCTATGCCCTCTAGTTTTAGACTCCCCTACCTTTGGGAAAAGATGTTGACTATCTACCTTATCTATGCCCCTCATTATTTTATAGACCTCTATAAGATCACCGCTAAGCCTCCTACGCTCCAGGGAAAAAAGTCCCAGTCTATCCAGCCTCTCCTTATAACTCGAACCATCAAGTCCCGGTAACATCATAGTAAATCTTTTCTGCACTCTTTCTAGTTTAATAATATCCTTTCTATAATAGGGTGACCAGAACTGCACACAGTATTCCAAGTGTGGCCGTACCAATGTCTTGTACAACTTCAACAAGACGTCCCAACTCCTGTATTCAATGTTCTGACCAATGAAACGAAGCATGCCGAATGCCTTCTTCACCACCCTGTCCACCTGCGACTCCACCTTCAAGGAGCTATGAACATGTACTCCTAGATCTCTTTGTTCTATAACTTTCCCCAACGCCATACCATTAACTGAGTAGGTCCTGGCCTGATTCGATCTGCCAAAATGCATCACCTCACATTTATCTAAATTAAACTCCATCTGCCATTCGTCGGCCCACTGGCCTAATTGATCAAGATCCCGTTGCAATCCTAGATAACCTTCTTCACTATCCACTGTGCCACCAATCTTGGTGTCATCTGCAAACTTACTAACCATGCCTCCTAAATTCTCATCCAAATCATTAATATAAATCACAAATAACAGTGGACCCAGCACCGATCCCTGAGGCACACCACTGGTCACAGGCCTCCAGTTTGAAAAACAACCCTCTACAACCACCCTCTCTGTCTTCTGTCGTCCAGCCAATTTTGAATCCAATTGGCAACCTCACCCTGGATCCCGTGAGCTTTAACCTTCTGCAACAACCTACCATGCGGTACCTTGTCAAAGGCTTTGCTAAAGTCCATGTAGACAATGTCTACTGCACTGCCCTCATCTACCTTCTTGGTCACCCCCTCAAAAAACACAATCAAATTTGTGAGACATGATTTTCCACGCACAAAGCCATGCTGACTGCCCCAAATCAGTCCTTGCCTCTCTAAATGCTTGTAGATCCTGTCTCTCAGAATACCTTCTAGCAACTTACCTACTACAGACATTAGGCTCACCGGTCTGTAGTTCCCAGGCTTTTCCCTGCTGCCCTTCTTAAACAAGGGCACAACATTCGCCACTCTCCAATCTTCAGGCACCTCACCTGTGGCAGCCGATGATTCAAATATCTCTGTTAGGGGACCCGCAATTTCCTCCCTAGCCTCCCTCAACATCCTGGGATACATTTCATCAGGTCCCGGGGATTTATCTACCTTGATGCGCTTTAAGACTTCCAGCACCTCCTCCTCTGTAATATGCACACCTCTCAAGACATCACTATTTATTTCCCTTAGTTTCCTAACATCCATGCCTTTCTCCACCGTGAATACCGATGAGAAATATTCATTCAGGATCTCACCCAACTCTTGTGG
The DNA here is from genome assembly GCF_047496885.1 of Scyliorhinus torazame. Classification (NCBI taxonomy): domain Eukaryota; kingdom Metazoa; phylum Chordata; class Chondrichthyes; order Carcharhiniformes; family Scyliorhinidae; genus Scyliorhinus; species Scyliorhinus torazame. The sequence goes on from NW_027309085.1 coordinate 28,193, forward strand.
CTCTGCACATAGATGTCCTTGTTGATCCTTAAGAGGCCCTACTCTGTCCCTAGTTACTCTTTTTCCCTTTATGTATCTGTAGAAGCTCTTTGGATTCTCCTTTGCATTATTTGCCAAAGCAATTTCATGTCCCCTTTTTGCCCTCCTGATTTCCCTCTTAACTCTATTTCGACAATCTCTATACACTTCAAGGGATCCACTTGATCCCAGTTGTTTATGTACGTCATATGCCTCCTTCTTTTTTTTGACCAGAGTCTCAATATCTCGAGTCATCCAGGGTTCCCTACTTCTACCAGCCTTGCCCTTCACTCTAAAGGGAATGTGCTTACCCTGAACCCTGGTTAACACATTTTTAAAAGCCTCCCATTTACCAGCCGTCCCTTTGCCTGCCAACAGTCTCCCCCAATCTACCTCTGAAAGTTCCTGTCTGATACCATCAAAATTGGCCTTGCCCCAATTAAGAATTTTAACTCTTGGGCCAGACCTATCATTCTCCATAGCTATCTTAAAACTAATGGAGTTATGGTCACTTGTCCCAAAGTGATCCCTCACTAACACTTCTGTCACTTGCCCTTCCTTATTTCCCAAGACGAGGTCAAGTTTTGCCCCCTCTCTAGTCGGCCCATCCACATACTGAATGCGAAATTCCTCCTGAATACACTCAACAAATTTCCCTCCATCCAAGCCCCTAATGCTATGGCTGTCCCAGTCAATGTTGGGAAAGTTAAAGTCCCCTACTATTACCACCCTATTATTCTTGCAGCTATCTGTAATCTCCTTACATATTTGTTCCTCAATTTCCCGCTGACTATTTGGGGGCCTGTAGTACAGTCCTATCAAGGTGATCGCTCCCTTCTTATTTTTCAGTTCCACCCATATAGACTCAGTGGGCGAACCCTTGGATATATCCCCTCTAAGTACTGCCGTGATGTTCTCCCTAATCAAAAACACCACTCCCCCTCCTCTCTTACCTCCTGTTCTATCCTTTCTATAGCATCTGTACCCCGGAACATTGAGCTGCCAGTCCTGCCCCTCCCTTAGCCATGTTTCAGTCATAGCTATAATATCCCAGTCCCATGTGCCCATCCATGCCCTGAGTTCATCCGCTTTGCCTGTCAGGCCCCTTGCGTTGAAATAAATGCAGTTTAATGTAGACTTTCCTTGCTCTCTGCCCTGCTTTCTCTGGTCATGCTTTACACACTCTCCCTTCCTGCCTTTTGTTTCCGTCCCCACTGACTTCCTACATCGGTTCCCATCCACCTGCCACATTAGTTTAAACCCTCCCCAACTGCACTAGCAAACACACCCCCGAGAACATTGGTTCCGGTCCCACCCAGATGCAGACCGTCTGATTTGTACAGGTCCCACCTCCCCCAGAACCTGCCCCGATGTCCCAGGAATTTGAATCCCTCCCTCTTGCACCATCTCTCAAGCCACGTATTCATCCTAGCTATCCTGTCATTCCTACTCTGACTATCACGTGGCACTGGTAGCAATCCTGAGATTACTACCTTTGAGGTCCTACTTTTTAGTTTAACTCCTAACTCCCTAAATTCAGCTTGTAGGACCTCATCCCGTTTTTTACCTATATCGTTGGTGCCTATATGCACCACGACAGCTGGCTGTTCACCCTCCCCCTCCAGAATGCCCTGCAGCCGCTCCGAGACATCCTTGACCCTTGCACCAGGGAGGCAACATACCAACCTGGATTCTCGTTTGCGTCCACAGAAACGCCTGTCTATTCCCCTGACAATTGAATCCCCTATCACTATAGCTCTGCCACTCTTTTTCCCACCCTTCTGTGCAGCAGAGCCAGCCACGGTGCCATGAACCTGGCTGCTGCCACCTTCCCCTGGTGAGCCATCTCCCCCAACAGTTTCCAGAACGGTAAATCTGTTTTGGAGGGAGATGACCGAATATCCAGGGAAGGTGATAGTGGTTTCTGGGACATTGTCTAAAAGGTTTGATTCTGTAAGTTTGACTATGTCAGGCTGTTGCTTAACTAGTCTGTGACACAGCTTTCCCAACTTTGGCACAAACCCCCAGTTGTTAGTAAGGAGGACTTTACAGGGTCAACAAGGCTGGGTTTGCCATTGTCAGTTCTGGGCCTTTGTCGATGCCGGGTGATCCATCAGATTTCATTCCTTTGTGTTTCGTAGCGGTTGAATATAATTGAGTGGCTTGCTAGGCCAGGGCACTTAAGAGTCAACCACATTGCTGTGGGTCTGGAGTCACATGTAGACCAAGCCAGGTAAGGATGGCAGATTTCCTTCCCTGAGGGCATTAGTGAACCAGATGGGTGTTACGTTCTGGAGCTTGGCCGGTCGGAATAAGTGCACTCGAGAACGTCTAGTTCGTGACTAGTTAAATATATATTGTTGAACAATAACATGAGTTCGATAGCCATCAGAAAATGATCAAAATCTACTCACTATTATAAATTCTCTAAGAGCTACTACAAATTGTGACTAGGGGCTGGTTTAGCACAGGGCTAAATCCCTGGCTTTTAAAGCAGACCAAGGCAGGCCAGCAGCACAGTTCAATTCCCGTACCAGCCTCCCCGAACAGGCGCCGGAATGTGGCGACTAGGGGCTTTTCACAGTAACTTCATTTGAAGCCTACTTGTGACAATAAGCGATTTTCATTTTCCATTTCTACTACGAAGACTATCCCCAGACTCCCTGAGGTAGCAGTGTCACATGGTTGTTCTCTACTGCCACCTGCTGGTAGGTGGTCTTGTCTATCACTATATACATGATTGCTTATGCACATCATCATATCCCCTTTGCTTTGGTAACGTACAGTATTTGCATGTATTATTTCAATTTACTATACAATATGCACAATGTGTCCATTATTTACATGTTTGCAGTTCATCACAAATTCAATCTGTCTGGCTTTCTTCTGTATCTTGTCAACCTTCTAAACATTGGTTGAACTTGTGAGGTTGCTTGATTCTCACTTGTTGTTGAAGATAGTTCTTGCAGTTTTTCTTGGTTTTGTACATTTTCAGCTTGTTCTGTTTCTGTATGCTGCGGTAGTGTTTGTTCAGTTGTCCTAAGATTGCTTACAACATCATCTTGTGGTTCCATAACAAAGAGTTGCTGAACCTTTAGCAAGGCTCTCCTGTTTCGTCTTAGAACTTGCCTGTCATCGGTGATAATGATTATTGACTGAGGACCTGACTGTGTCATCCTTTGCTAATGGTTGTAGACTTCTTCTTGTTTTGTCCTAATACCTCCTCTGCCTCCTTTTTGAAATGTGAGTTTCTCTCACATGTTTTCGATTTTTTTGTTCCAATGGAATGTATGGTAAGGTTGTTCTGAGCTGTTGACTCATCAACAACTGTGAAGGAGATAATCCATTTATCAATGGTGCTGCTCTATAGCTAAGTAACGCAAGATTCTCCCAGTGAGCCAGAGAAGACACAGCCAGAGTGAGACAGCAAAGAGTGAGTTTGGGAATTCGAAGCTGGGTGGGGAGGAGGTGCTTTTTAACTCTGGTAAATGACTGGTCAGTAGTTTTTCTTTTCATTGTCTAATTTATTTATTTATTTTTTCTTTCATTTTTTGGAATTGTATAAGTTAACCTAAGGTTTAAGACATGGCAGGATATCCCACACCCGTGTCATGCTCCTCGTGTGCAATGTGGGAGCTCAGGGACACATCCATTGTCTCTGGCTCCATCACGTGCAAGAAGTGTGTCCAGTTGCAGTTCCTGTTAGACCGCTTGACAGCTCTGGAGCTGAGAATGGACTCACTTTGGAGCATCCGCGATGCTGAGGACGTCATGGATAGCACGTTTAGCGAGTTGGTCACACCGCATGTGAAAGTTACTGAGGGAGATAGAAAATGGGTGACCAAAAGAAAGAGCAAGAGTAGGAAGGCAGTGCAGGTGTCACCTGCGTTCATCTCCCTGCAAAACAGATATACCGCTTTGGATACTGTTGAGGGAGATGGCTCACCAGGGGAAGGCAGCAGCAGCCAGGTTCATGGCACCGTGGCTGGCTCTGCTGCGCAGCTGGGCAGGAAGAAGAATGGCAGGGCTATAGTGATAGGGGACTCAATCGTAAGGGGAATAGATAGGCGGTTCTGCTGACGCAATCGAGATTCCAGGATGGTATGTTGCCTCCCTGGTGCAAGGGTCAAGGATGTCTCGAAGCAGCTGCAGGACATTCTGGGGGGGGGCAGTGTGAACAGCCAGCTATTGTGGTGCACATAGGCACCAACGATATAGGTAAAAAACGGGATGAGGTCCGACAAGCTGAATTCAGGGAGTTATCAGTTAAACTAAAAAGTAGGACCTCAAAGGTAGTAAACTCAAGATTGCTACCAGTGCCACGAGCTAGCCAGAGTAGGAATGGCAGAATAGATAGGATGAATGTGTGGCTCAAGAGATGGTGCAAGAGGGAGGGATTCAAATTCCTGGGGCATTGGAACCGGTTCTGGGGAGGTGGGACCAGTACAAACCGGACGGCCTGCACCTGGGCAGGACTGGAACCGATGTCCTGGGGGGGGGGGGGGGGGGGGGTGGTTTGCTAGAGCTGTTGGGGAGGGTTTAAACTAATGTGGCAGGGGGATGGGAACCGATGCAGGAAGTTGGAAGGTAGTAAAACAGGGACAGAAACAAAAGGCAGTAAGGGGGAAAGTGTAAGGCAGAGAAGCCATAGTCAAAAATCAAAAAGGGCGACAGTACAAGGTACAGTGACTGAGGGGTGCTCAGTGAATAGGCCCAGTAATACTAAAAGGAATGAAACGGGAAGTAAAAACATAAATGGTAAGCGCGCGGCGGGTTGTAAATGAGTTGATGCCGCAAATCATCGTGAATGGAATTTTGCCCTTCATTGCTAGAGGGATGGAGTTTAAGACTAGGGAGGTTCTGCTGCAATTGTATAAGGTGTTAGTGAGGCCACACCTGGAGTATTGTGTTCAGTTTTGGTCTCCTTACCTGAGAAAGGACGTACTGGCACTGGAGGGTGTGCAGAGGAAATTCACTAGGTTAATCCCAGAGTTGAAGGGGTTGGATTACGAGGAGAGGGTGAGTAGACTGGGACTGTACTCGTTGGAATTTAGAAGGATGAGGGGGGATCTTATAGAAACATATAAGATTATGAAGGGAATAGATAGGATAGATGCGGCAGGTTGTTTCCACTGGCGGGTGAAAGCAGAACTAGGGGGCATAGCCTCAAAATAAGGGGAAGTAGATTTAGGACTGAGTTTAGGAGGAACTTCTTCACCCAAAGGGTTGTGAATCTATGGAATTCCTTGCCCAGTGAAGCAGTAGAGGCTCCTTCATTAAATGCTTTCAAGATAAAGATAGATAGTTATTTGAAGAATAAAGGGATTAAGGGTTATGGTGTTCGGGCCGGAAAGTGGAGCTGAGTCCACAAAAGATCAGCCATGATCTCATTGAATGGTGGAGCAGGCTCGAGGGGCCAGATGGCCTACTCCTGCTCCTAGTTCTTATGTTCTTCAGATATGGATCTTCCCAGCTTTAACGAGTAGCTGCTTCACAATGTGAACATCTTTTTCAGCCTTCTCGTTGGATTGTGGATACAGAGTACAGAAGTTATATGATGAAAATCATGTGTGTGTGAACTCTGTCCATTCATGATTGCTAAAATATCACGGCAGGCGGCGATTTGATGCCAAATCGCGATACTCCGTCACCTCGGCAGCAGCATCAATGTCTTCCGGAACGCAAGTACAGTAGACACCGTTTCCATGTCTTTAGCGGGCCCTACCACCCAGTATTCTCCAGGGCCTCCGCGATTCTCCCCCTCCAATGGGCCAACTCCCAATGGTGCAGTTCACCTGTGCTTTTAAAAATCATGAAACCATCGTGGCAGCTGCTGAGGGAGAGAGAGAGGAGGTAGGACCTGGAGAGGAGCGACTGTGGGCTACCAGATCAGACATTGGCCGTGCAGGCTGGGGTGGGGGGGCGGGGGGGTGGCCCTGCCAGGGCCGGGGGAGGAGGTGGGGAGACGGTGGAACAGGTCGAGTGGCCGGGGTGACCCCCCCCCCCCCCCATGGGATTGGGACGGTGTCCGAGCATGGACCACCATTATGGTGGTCATTTGGCTGCGCATACACTTGACGACTCACCTTGGTCCCTGGATCTGCAGTGTGACACTAGCTTACGGGTGCCACCAACTCTGCACACCCCCAACCCGGTCGCCACCCACCGGCGACCCACCAGAGCAACACCCACAATAGCCCCTGGCAACGACAGTGCCAGCCAACGGTACTCCTGGCATCATGGATGGGTGCCAGGGCCAGAGGCCCCCATGGTGCTGGACACCAACGGGGCCAGGGTTGTGGGGGTGGGGGTTGGAAGGAACATGCGGGGCAGATCCCACAGTGCCAACCGGGGCCACCATGTACCCTGTTGAACCTGGTTGAGCACGGGGATAGGCACAACGCTAACATGTCAACCTTTCACCCTGATGTACCATCAATTACCACGAGACAAGAATGGTGAAACAATCGAGGCTTTATTGAACAAGGTGTTGTGCCTCCCGCAGTTGGAACCAGAATGGAATCAGCGCAGGAGAGCACACACTTTTATACGTCGCCTGCTGAGCGGAGCCAGCAGGCAGGGATTTACCGTCATACCTGTAATATACGGGCAGTGCCGTAATACATACAATATACCACTAGTTGTGTTTACCATATTCACCCCCTGTTAAAAATAAAGTCCGGCGGGGGTGATGAAACATTACAAATTAAGTCTGTTGGGAATTTTGACCCTCCGCCGCGATCGCCTCAGTCCTGGTGGTGATGTGGGCGCCGACCTGGTCACCTGCGACTCCGGGAGCATGTTGTCCTCGTCTTCGTCACCCTGAGTGAATCCAGTGGGAGGACGGATCCCGCTGGGGTGGGGGCTGCGCTGAGGTTTGCTGATGGGAGGGTGGGTGGCGCAGGGGTGAATGAGGCAACCGGGGGGGGTGGGTGGGGGGCGGTATCAGGTTGAGGGTCGTGTGTGGGGACCCCGCGGGCGCCAGGTCCCGGAGGTGGACTTTCCCGACCAAGGGGTCCGATTTATGGCTCCGCACATGCTTCCGGAGGAGGACGGGTCCAGGAACTGTCAGCCATGTTGGGAGGTGGACTTCCTGGAGAAGGCAAACACACGTTCGTGAGGGGTCTCATTCGTGGTGGTGCAGAGGAGCGACCGGATGGAGTGGAGCGCATCGGGGAGGACCTCCTGACACCTGCCCGTTTCCCCGGGGGTTGTAGCTGGTCGTCCTGCTCGAGGCGATGCCCTTGCTGAGCAGGAACTGACGCAGCTCATCGCTCATGAACGAGGATCCCCCATCGCTGTGGATGTAGGTGGGAAACCGAACAGAGTGGAGATGCTGTGCAGGGATTTGATTACTGTGGCAGAAGTCATATCGGGGCATGGGATGGCGAAAGGGAACCGGGAGTACTCGTCAATTACGTTGAGGAAATATGGGTTGCGGTCGGTGGAGGGGAGGGGCCCTTTGAAGTCCATGCTGAGTCGTTCAAAGGGGCGGGAGGCCTTCACCAGATGCGCTCTATCTGGCCGGTAGAAGTGCGGCTTGGCAGTCTCTGGTGACGGTCCTGACCTCAATGGAGTAGGGCAGGTTGCGGGCCTTGACAAAATGGAAGAACCGGGTGACCCCTGGGTGGCAGAGGTCATAGTGGAGAGCCCGGAGTCGGTCCACTTGTGCGCTGGCACATGTACCGCAGGATAGAACATCAAGGGGCTCGTTGAGCTTCCCCGGGCAATACAAGATCTCAAAATTATAGGTGGAGAGCTCAATCCTCCACCTCAAGATCTTGTCATTTTTGATCTTGCCCCTCTGTGTATTATTAAACATGAAGGCAACCGACCATTGGTCAGTGAGGAGACTGAATCTCCTGCCGGCCAGGTAATGCCTCCAATGTCGCACAGCTTCCACAATGGCTTGGGCCTCCTTTTCGACAGAGGACTGCCGAATTTCAGAGGCATGGAGGGTGCGGGAAAAGAAGGCCACGGGTCTGCCCGCCTGGCTGAGGGTGGCGGCCAGAGCCACGTCCGATGCATCGCTATTGTCATGTGAGGGTACCTTTAAGAAATGGATGTTTAAGCAATGTACCTTTAAGAAAGGCAGTGATGTCAGAGTGTGGGTGGAGCTTGGTTTTAGTTCAGCCATTTTGCAGTTTAGTTTCAGTTTGAAAAGAGCTGGGTGTGTGTCTGTGTTTTGCAGTGAGCTGGATCTGCTGTGATCTCTGCCATGAAAGACTATCTCTGGATCATTTGGGTGATTTAAACTCATAAAAGTAATCCCTTTAACCTGATGTGTTTCTGTTTAAAGGTGGTTAACTCTCATGGATGTTGAAAGGAATAACTGAAGAATTATTTAGTGCTGTAATATTTTCGGGGTTGTCTTTGAAGTAAGGGGTGTTAAAGATCCAATGTTTATTTCGGAGGTTAAGTTGAGTTCATAGAATAAACATTGTTTTGTGTTTAAAATCCCACTTGTCCATAATTGTAATTTCATAGAATGGGCCTGGATGGGCCCTGCTGCTGCTCGGGTGTCCCAGGTGCCATAGTGCCGCCCTGTTCTGCCTGCTGCCCATCAGGTGTGCCGGGGACAGGATGGGGGAGGTTCGAGGTGGTGCGGTGTTCCGGTACCTCCCCTGCGGGAGTCACCGGCACGGACCCCATCACCTCCTCCTCCCTCGGGGTGTCTGACACCCTCCTCCTCCCTTGGGGTGTCCATGGGATAGGGCTCCGAGAGGAGCTATCCCTGAGGCGCCCCCGACACCTGGTGCTGCCAATTCTGGAGGCCCACTCTGGTCTCGACAAGGGTCTGCATGCTCGCGGCCGTGGAGCACAGGGAGTGGCCCATCTCCGCCTGGGACTGCACCACATCACCCATTTGTGTTGCATCAGCCAGTGACTGTGTCATCTCCCTCTGGGACTGGGCTACCTCCGTCTGTGTCTGCGCCATGTAGGCCAGCGCCTGGGCAATACCGCCAACGTTCCCAGCTATGGTCTGCTGTGACTGGGCCATGCTCAGGAGCGCCGCTGCAATTTCCAGGTGGCTCTAGCACATGGCTGCCTGTGAGATAGCAACCCTGTCCTGCGCCTTGGCTAGCGCCTGCACAGAATGCCCCAGGTCTTGGACATGCTGATGCATAGCCCAAATGGTCGCCCCCGGTGCCACCTGTGTGGTGTTGGCCTGGGTGCCACGCATTGTTGCCACCACCTCCTGCTGCTGCATACGGTTGGACTCCTCCAACTGCGCCTGCAGGTGCTGGATGCTCGCCGACAACCCAGCATGCAGTCCTTGGCTCTGCGACTGCATCTCCATCGTCAGTTCCAGAAGCCCAAAGCCCGTCTGGATGGCAGCTAGTTCCTCGGGTCGGCCTGCTCTCCGGCCATCCGCCCCCTCGGGTGTTCCTATCTCCACCTGCTGTACCGGGTCAACTGTGTGGTGTTTACCAGAGTGTGTCCCAGGGGCCTCTTCACTAACATGGCCAACCGAGGTGATAGCCTCTGGGTTGGAGGAGGTGTTGGAGACCACTGTGATGGAAAATCAGTGTCATCCTCCAACCCAGGTTCTGGGGTTTCCTGAGTCTCAGGCGGAGGGCTGGTGTTCGGGCTGCTCCCATCACTGCTTGGCTCACAGGGGAGCTCCAGGTATGGCAGTGGCTGGGGGTGAGGGGGCGCCAGATGGACCCGCCACATCTCCAGCAGGTCCTCCAAGACATAAGACAGCCAGACCAAGAAAAGGTAAAGGCGATATTGAACATGCCAGGCATGGTTGGACCAGGGTTGGGGGGGGGGGGGGGGGGGGGGGCGGTAATGTGGGAGTGATGTAGGGTGAAGGTGTGGGTGGAGTGAGAGAGGTGTTGGCGTGACGGGGTGAGGGTGGTGTGGGAGATGGGGGATTGACACACTTGTCACCGAGAACCGCAACTCAGCAGGGTCTCACATCCTTGCCCATGGCCGAGCTCCACGGCGGCATCCTCCCTTTCCTCCGGGCCACCAACCACGTCCAAGGCCCACTGCTCTGCCACGGTAAGGGGCCACATGTCCGGCATTCCCCCTCCAGTCTTCTCCCAATCCTGACGGTTGTGCACGGCCTTCTCCTGGGCGGGGGGGGGGGGGGGGCGGCACACATAAAACGACAGTGTTAGACAATCCAACGTATGCAGCCCAGGGGGTGGGTTGGCGATGGCCTCAATTGCCAGGTCAGCTGGCCATGGCAGCTGCTATTATTACCCACATGTGGGGCAGGATGGGGGATCGGTAGCGGCTGGCAGCCTCCTTCCCGCCGGGGTACAGGGTCATCCGCCTCTCCTCCACCGTGTCCAACAGTGTCTCCAGCTCTGTGAACCTCAGGGCTGCTCTCCTCGCTGCCATACTGTTGGCTGGACACAAGAATTATTTATATGCGGCTGCAACTTGTCAGCCTTTGGCTGTCTATTGTGAAACTGGCAAATCTGGTTCTGTTTTTCATTAGAGTCGATTGTGTTCCACGTGGCGCTGGTGCAAGCCCCTTAAAAGTAGCGGAAACCCACCCCTTATCTCTGTAACTTCATCATTATACATTGTATCCTTGGTGACATCTCATTCAGATTTTTCTTTACTATTATCACAAGTGATCTGTGGTTAGTTTCCACTCAGAATGTCGGTAGGCCATACATATAATCATGGAATTTGGTTAATCCATTTATCAAGCCCAAACATTCTTTTTCTATTTGAATATACCTGTGCTCTGTGTCAGTCATTGACCTTGAAGCATAGGCAATTGGAAGCCAATTTTCATCATTGCCTTGCTGCTCTCGTACTGCTCCCAACCCATCTTTCGATGCATCTGTTGATATCTTTGTCTTCTTCATCGGGTCAAGAAATGTCAGCACCGGGCTGTAGTCACTGCTTCCTGTAACACTCGCCACTAATGCTCATGTCTGTCAGACCATTGGAAAACAATATCCTTTTTGATTGTTCCCGCAAACACGTTGTTTTCGCTGAAAGATAAGGAATAAATTTTCCTACGAAATATATCATGACAAACATCCTGAGGACTCCTTTTTTGTCTGTTGGATGTGGCATGTTAAATATTGCCTTGATCTTTTCTTGGTCCGGTTGTATACCTCTTGCAGTAAGTTTGTCTCCGAAGAATGTGATTTTTTTCGACATCAAACTGACATTTGGCTTTATTTAACTTCAGACCATGCTTTTTGATGCTTCTCGGCTCTCTTGAGAAACCTTTCGTCGTGCTCGTCTCTTGTTGAACCCCAAACGATAATGTCGTACTCTGATGGCTGGAATTCCTTCTACGATGTGTTCCATTGCCCTATGGAAAATTTCAGATGCTGAAATAATACCAAAAGTCATTCTGAGGAAACAATATCGCCCTAACAGAGTGTTGAAGGTGCAGAGCTTTGTGCTCTCCTCATCCAGCTTCACGTTGCCAAAAACATAGAGCATAGAACGATACAGCGCAGTACAGGCCCTTCGGCCCACGATGTTACACCGAAACAAAAGCCATCTAACCTACACTATGCCATTATCATCCATATGTTTATCCAATAAACTTTTAAATGCCCTCAATGTTGGCGAGTTCACTACTGTTGCAGGGTGGGCATTCCACGGCCTCACCACTCTTTGCGTAAAGAACCTACCTCTGACCTCTGTCCTATATCTATTACCCCTCAGTTTAAAGCTATGTCCCCTCGTGCTAGCCATTTCCATCCACGGGAGAAGGCTCTCACTGTCCACCCTATCTAACCCCCTGATCATTTTGTATGCCTCTATTAAGTCTCCTCTTAACCTTCTTCTCTCTAACGAAAACAACCTCAAGTCCATCAGCCTTTCCTCATAAGATTTTCCCTCCATACCCGGCAACATCCTGGTAAATCTCCTCTGCACCCGCTCCAAAGCTTCCACGTCCTTCCTATAATGCGGTGACCAGAACTGTACGCAATACTCCAAATGCGGCCGTACCAGAGTTTTGTACAGCTGCAACATGACCTCATGACTCCAGAACTCAATCCCTCTACCAATAAAGGCCAACACTCCATAGGCCTTCTTCACAACCCTATCAACCTGGGTGGCAACTTTCAGGGATCTATGTACATGGACACCTAGATCCCTCTGCTCATCCACACTTCCAAGAACTTTGCCAAATATTCCGCATTCCTGTTATTCCTTCCAAAGTGAATCACCTCACACTTCTCTACATTAAACTCCATTTGCCACCTCTCAGCCCAGCTCTGCGGCTTATCTATGTCCCTCTGTAACCTGCTACATCATTCCGCACTGTCGACAACACCACCGACTTTAGTGTCGTCTGCAAATTTACTCACCCACCCTTTTGCGCCCTCCTCTAGGTCATTGATAAAAATGACAAACAGCAACGGCCCCAGAACAGATCCTTGTGGTACGCCACTTGTAACTGAACTCCATTCTGAACATTTCCCATCAACCACCACCCTCTGTCTTCTTTCAGCTAGCCAATTTCTGATCCACATCTCTAAATCACCCTCAATCCCCAGCCTCCGTATTTTCTGCAATAGCCTACCGTGGGGAACCTTATCAAACGCTTTACTGAAATCCATATACACCACATCAACTGCTCTACCCTCGTCTAAGTGTTCAGTCACCTTCTCAAAGAACTCGATAAGGTTTGTGAGGCATGACCTACCCTTCACAAAGCCATGCTGACTATCCCTGATCATATTATTCCTATGTAGATGATTATAAATCTTGTCTCTTATAATCCCCTCCAAGACTTTACCCACAACAGACGTGAGGCTCACCGGTCTATAGTTGCCGGGGTTGTCTCTACTCCCCTTCTTGAACAAAGGGACCACATTTGCTATCCTCCAGTCCTCTGGCACTATTCCTGTAGCCAATGATGACATAAAAATCAAAGCCAAAGGCCCAGCAATCTCTTCCCTGGCTTCCCAGAGAATCCTAGGATAAATCCCATCAGGCCCCGGGGACTTATCTATTTTCAGCCTGTCCAGAATTGCCAACACCTCTTCCCGACGTACCTCAATGCCATCTATTCTAATAGCCTGGGACTCAGCATTCTCCTCCACAACATTATCTTTTTCCTGAGTGAATACTGACGAAAAATATTCATTTAGTATCTCGCCTATCTCTTCAGACTCCACACACAACTTCCCATCCCTGTCCTTGACTGGCCCTACTCTTATCCTAGTCATTCTTTTATTCCTGACATACCTATAGAAAGCTTTTGGGTTTTCCTTGATCCTACCTGCCAAATACTTCTCATGTCCCCTCCTTGCTCGTCTTAGTTCTCTCTTTAGATCCTTCCACGCTACCTTGTAACTATCAATCGCCCCAACTGAAACTTCACACCTCATCTTCACATAGGCCTCCTTCTTCCTCTTAACAAGAGATTCCACTTCTTTGGTAAACCACGGTTCCCTCGCTCAACGCCTTCCACCCTGCCTGACCGGTACGTACTTATCAAGAACACGCAGTAGCTGTTCCTTGAACAAGCTCCACTTATCCAGTGTGCCCAACACTTGCAGCCTACTTCTCCAACCTATCCCCCCCAAGTCATGTCTAATGGCATCATAATTGCCCTTCCCCCAGCTATAACTCTTGCCCTGCGGTGTATACTTATCCCTTTCCATCACTAACGCAAACGTCACCGAATTGTGGTCACTGTCCCCAAAGTGCTCTCTTACCTCCAAATCTTACACCTGGCCTGGTTCATTACCCAAAACCAAATCCAAAGTGGCCTCACCTCTTGTTGGCCTGTCAACATATTGTGTCAGGAAACCCTCCTGCACACATTGTACAAAAAACGACCCATCTAATGTACTCGAACTATATCTTTTCCAGTCAATATTTGGAAAGTTAAAGTCTCCCATAATAACTACCCTGTTACTTTCGCTCTTATCCAGGATCATCCTCGCCATCCTTTCCTCTACATCCCTAGAACTATTTGGAGGCCTATAGAAAACTCCCAACAGGATGACCTCTCCTTTCCTGTTTCTAACCTCAGCCCATACTACCTCGGAAGGAGAGTCCCCATCTAGCATCCTCTCCGCCACCGTAATACTGTTCTTGACTAGCAGCGCCACACCTCCCCCTCTTTTGCCTCCTTCTCTGAGCTTACTAAAACACCTAAACCCCGGAACCTGCAACATCCATTCCTGTCCCTGCTCTATCCATGTCTCCGAAATGGCCACAACATCAAAGTCCCAGGTACCAACCCATGCTGCCAGTTCCCCTACCTTATTTCGTATACTCCTGGCATTGAAGTAGACACACTTCAAACCACCTACCTGAACACTGGCCCCCTCCTGCGAAGTCAAATCTGTGCTCCTGACCTCTATACTCTCATTCTCCCGTACCCTAAAACTACAACCCAGGTTCCCATGCCCCTGCTGCATTAGTTTAAACCCCCCCAAAGAGCACTAACAAATCTCCCCCCCAGGATATTTGTGCCCCTCAGGTTCAGATGTAGACCATCCTGTCTGTAGAGGTCCCACCTTCCCCAGAAAGAGCACCAGTTATCCAGAAATCTGAATCCCTCCCGCCTGCACCATCCCTGTAGCCACGTGTTTAATTGCTCTCTCTCCCTATTCCTTATCTCATTATCACGTGGCACGGGCAACAACCCAGAGATAACAACTCTGTTTGTTCTCGTTCTGAGCTTCCATCCTAGCTCCCTGAAAGCCTGCCTGACATCCTTGTCCCCTTTCCTACCTATGTCGTTAGTGCCAATGTGGACCACGACTTGGGGCTGCTCCCCCTCCCCCTTAAGGACCCGGAAAACACGATCCGAGACATCACGTACCCTTGCACCTGGGAGGCAACATACCAAACGTGAGTCTCTCTCGCTCCCACAAAATCTCCTATCTGTGCCCCTGACTATCGAGTCCACAATTACTAATGCTCTGCTCCTCTCCCCCCTTCCCTTCTGAGAAAGAGGGACAGACTCCGTGCCAGAGGCCCGTACCCCATGGCTTACCCCTGGTAAGTCCCCCCTCCCCACAAGTATCCAAAGCGGTATACTTGTTACTCAGGGGAACGACCGCAGGGGATCCCTGCACTGGCTGCTTCTTACCAGTCCCTCTTACAGTTACCCATCTATCTCCAATCTTTGGTGTAACTAATTCCCTGAAGCTGCTATCTATGACCCCCTCTGCCTCCCGAATGATCCGAAGTTCATCCAACTCCAGCTCCAGTTCCCTAACTCGGTCTTGGAGGAGCTGGAGATGGCTGCACTTCCTGCAGGTAAAATCAGCAGGGACACTAACTGCATCCCTCACCTCAAACATCCTGCAGGAGGAACACTGCACTCCCTTCCCTGCCATCCCTCTAATTCCAACCAAGATCTGGTTCATAAATACATTTGTTTTAAAAAGAAAAAAATAATCATATAATATGGCACTTACCTCACACCAATGGGTTTTACTATTAGGTTAGAGGAGGAGGGCGGGTGGGAGACACTACACGTGTAGTGTCTCGGGTTTCCTCTCCACCAGAATCTATTGGGGGGGGGGGGGACCTTCCCAGAAGTCCACGGGTCGAACTTCTGGATCCCGCCTTAAAAAATCAAATAAAAAATAAAACAGAAAAGAAGAACAGAAACGGGACCAGGTAAGTGTTTTAAACTCAAATACTCACCTCCCAGAAGGCCCCTGCACGCCGCTCCCGCTGAAACTCAAAGTGCTGCTCCTGCAAGGTAAGTTTCTAGTTTGCCAAAGCATGTCGCTCCTGACATCTCGCATGTGGTTTCTTCTCTTTTCGGAATAGGATAGTGCTCTCTCTTTATGTTTAAATTGAGATCTTTAGGATCCATGCAGATTCTCAGGTCATTATTTTGTTTCTTCACACAGACCATGGAGTTCACCCAATCTGTTGGTTCTTCAATTCATTTTATCACCCCCGATTTGTCATTCTCCCTAGTTCAAGTCATTCCTTCAGTGAAGCTGGTACACGTCTTGGTGCGTGTATGACTGGTTGCGTATTCTCTTTTAAGTATGTACGATAAGTGCATGGTAACACTCCGAAGCCTTGAAAATTTTCAGGTAATTCTTTCAGGATTGCATCCACTGATGTACTTTGCGCAGTTACAGCACAATCTGAACTGTAGACTCTTTTTACTAGTTCGAGTCCTTCACATGCTTCCCAATAATTATTCATGCTCAGCCTCTCCAATGGAAAGTTTCACTTTATGCACATTATTCTTTACATGGACTTCTAATTTGCATACTCCCAGTGTATTAATTCTTTTCCCGTTGTTTTTGTTTTGATTAAATTTAGAGTACTCAATTCTTTTTTTTTCCAATTAAGGGGAAATGTAGCGTGGCCAATCCACCCACCCTGCACTTTTTTGGGGATGAGAACCACGCAGGTACAGGGAGAATGTGGAAACTTCACACGGACAGTGACCCGGGGCCGTGATCGAACCCGGGTCCTCGGTGCTGTGAGGCAGCAGTGCTAATCACTGCACCTCCGTGCTGCCCACCTTTTGTAATCAGTTAAAAGTACTGCTTTATTTAAAACCTGTTCAATTTTTATTTCATATCGGATAAACTTATAAGATTGACTCTCGCTCACGTGTCGAGTTTGACAACAAACAACAAAGAACAAAGAAATGTACAGCACAGGAACAGGCCCTTCGGCCCTCCAAGTCCGTGCCGACCATGCTGCCCGACTAAACTACAATCTTCTACACTTCCTGGGTCCGTATCCCTCTATTCCCATCCTATTCATGTATTTGTCAAGATGCCCCTTAAATGTCACTATCGTCCCTGCTTCCACCACCTCCTCCGGTAGCGAGTTCCAGGCACCCACTACCCTCTGCGTAAAAAACTTGCCTCGTACATCTACTCTAAACCTTGCTCCTCTCACCTTAAACCTATGCCCCCTAGTAATTGACCCCTCTGCCCTGGGGAAAAGCCTCTGACTATCCACTCTGTCTATGCCCCTCATAATTTTGCATACCTCTATCAGGTCTCCCCTCAACCTCCTTCGTTCCAGTGAGAACAAACCGAGTTTATTCAACCGTTCCTCATAGCTAATGCCCTCCATACCAGGCAACATTCTGGTAAATCTCTTCTGCACCCTCTCTAAAGCCTCCACATCCTTCTGGTAGTGTGGCGACCAGAATTGAACACTATACTCCAAGTGTGGCCTAACTAAGGTTCTATACAGCTGCAACATGACTTGCCAACTCTTATACTCAATGCCCCGGCCAATGAAGGCAAGCATGCCGTATGCCTTCTTGACTACCTTCTCCACCTGTGTTGCCCCTTTCAATGACCTGTGGACCTGTACTCCTAGATCTCTTTGACTTTCAATACTCTTGAGGGTTCTACCATTCACTGTATATTCCCTACCTGCATTAGACCTTCCAAAATGCATTACCTCACATTACCTACGGATTAAACTCCATCTGCCATCTCTCCGCCCAAGTCTCCAAACAATCTAAATCCTGCTGTATCCTCTGACAGTCCTCATCGCTATCCGCAATTCCACCAACTTTGGTGTCGTCTGCAAACTTACTAATCAGACCAGTTACATTTTCCTCCATATCATTTATATATACTACAAAGAGCAAAGGTCCCAGCACTGATCCCTGTGGAACACCACTGGTCACAGCCCTCCAATTAGAAAAGCATCCTTCCATTGCTACTCTCTGCCTTCGATTAATGTCGATTAATGACGTCGATTAATGTTTTATTAATCATCAGAGAAACTTCCAGTTATCTCTTTGAACACTCATATTTGCATTGCTTTAACTGCAAATTTGCTTTGAAGCCTTGTCTTCTTGCATGCCTTTACAATGCTTATCTTCACTAGATATGATATCTATGAAAAATGTGTCTTCGAGATTTACCTCATCAATCACGTTGATTGATTTTGGTATGTCCGATTTTTTAATGCGAAAAACATTGATTTGCAAAGTGATTTTTGACTTTGCATTTAGAACAGATGTTTCCAAATTGCCTTTGCAAATGCTTTTTGCAGCATCGCTTGCATAAAATGGTGGTTTTGATAACTCATTTAAAAAGGCCGCCGCTGCAGGGACCACATTTTGCCTTAGGACAGGTTGCAACACGAATGGCATCTGCTGCATTTCCGAGCTTCGCGCCAAAATGCTTTAGGTTTAGCTCACTGGCATGGCAACCTTTAATGGCATTGTCGAGCTGGAGTTCATTCTCTCTCAACAATCTCTCCCGAGCCTTATCATTGCTAATCCCAAACATTGTTTTGCAAAGTGATTTTTGCCTTTGCTTTAAATGAGTTGATTCTGCAAATCATCGTGAATGACTATGATTTTGTGGCCATTACTGAAACATGGTTAAAGGATGGTCACGACTGGGAGTTAAATATCCACGGGTATCAAACTATTCGGAAGGACAGAGTGGATCGTAAGGGAGGTGCTCTTCTCTTGTTGAACCCCAAACGATAATGTCGTACTCTGATGGCTGGAATTCCTTCTACGCTGTGTTCCATTGCCCTATGGAAAATTTCAGATGCTGAAATAATACCAAAAGGCATTCTGAGGAAACAATATCGCCCTAACAGAGTGTTAAAGGTGCACAGCTTTGTGCTCTCCTCATCCAGCTTCACGTTGCCAAAAACCCTGTTTCCTATAACAGTATGAAATGGAACCTACAAGGGAACAAGCAGTCCTAGATCTGGTCCTGTGTAATGAGACAGGATTGATTAATGATCTCATAGTTAGGGATCCTCTCGGAAGGAGCGATCACAGTATGGTGGAATTTAAAATACAGATGGAGGGTGAGAAGGTAAAATCAAACACTAGTGTTTTGTGCTTAAACAACGGAAATTACAATGGGATGAGAGAAGAGTCCACAAAAGATCAGCCATGATCTCATTGAATAGTGTGTTGATCCCCAAATTTCTTTCTCTGTCAGTCTGGCCTCAATAAAAGTTGAGATGGATTCGCACGTAAAAAGAAGTTATTTATTTAGCTTGCAAGCTTGATTCATTTCATAGAAATATAAGAGACATCCAGTTTCCTATATCCCAGAAAGCGAATGAACAAAGAAACAAAGGGATCTCTGCAAATCAATTCAAATGGTATCAAGTTTCACATACTCGACGGACATAGGTCAGCCTATGTCCCTCCTGACCTGTTCGATCTATTCTGATTGGCTCACTTCCAATCCCTTTCTCTGGCCCCTATCAATGCAGCATCACTCTCATAGACACACCTCTTCCTGCTTTTTCCATGCGGTCTCAAACCCCTTTGTCCCTAACTGCCAGAATCAAAGTGGCTTATTTATACATTACATTAACTGGTATCGCTAAAGTAACTATTTTATATCACATTCGTCAAGTGGAGCAGGCTCGAGGGGCCAGATGGCCTACTCCTAGTTCTTATGTTCTTATGTTCAAAGACAGTTTGATCGTGGATCATCGACGCTTGCAAGGTTGCAAAGTTACATGTCTGAGCCTTTCACCTCAAGCCTGTTAAGAAGCTTTCGAACGATTTACCTGCCACGCTGTGTACGTGTGCAAAAAACATACCGCTTGATCGTTTCGTTTTTTTTGGGTGTGCAGTGCCGATCAAATTTTTTGATGACTTCATCAAAGTTATTTTTATCTGCTTTGTTATCGAATGCAAAGGTGTTAAAGACTTCTATCGCCTGTGGACCTGCTACAGTGAGCAGCAACGCTATTCTCCGTTCATCCGGCTGTGCCTGAAGACCTAGAGCTGCTACGTAGAGAGTGAATTGCTGTTGAAAAGCACACCAATTCGCATCTACATTACTAGTGACTCGAAGCTGGTGTGGTGTCTTCCGACCTTCCATCAAGAATGTCGATGCCTAGTAGTGCTTTGAGTGATATCTGTCAGTACTCTACATGGTTAGTATTGATGTTTTTTTCTTCTTTCTTCTCTGTTATCTTTGTTCTCTGGTCTTCTTAAATCTGCAGACCTGGTAACATGTTACATTCTGTGCTTGGCCGGTCAGAATCAGTGCACTAGAGAACGTCTAGTTCTTGACTAGTTATATATTTATTGTTGAACAATAACATGGGTTAGATAACCATAAGAACATTTTCAAAATCTATTCACTATTATAAATTATCTGCGAGCTACTACAAATTGTGACTATCCACTACAAAGACTATACCCAGACTCCCAGAGGTAGCAATGTCAACCGGTTGTTCTCTACTGCCACCTGCTGGTTGGAGGTCTTGTCTATCACTATATACATGAATGCTTATGCATATCATCACAATGAGTTTTTATGACAATCTACAATGGTTTCATGATCATCATTAGACTTTTAGTTCCAGATATTTTCAGATATTTTGAGTTTGTACCTGAGTCCCCAGATCATTACCCTGGGTCTCTGGGTTACTAGTCCAGTAACAATACCACTACGCTACTATCCCGCTGTGGTCAAAATCTATACTAGTCTGCGAACCACATGCCTCCCCCAACATTCAGTATGTGTGCTAAAGCTGCCAGGTTTCACATTTGGCATAGGATGAGGCCCGTATGTGGCCATTAATTGTGGAGGGGGCAGAGTCAGGTGGGTAGGCGAGAGGCATGGCACCCCCTGGATTTGACCCCCACATTCTAATCCACCATGAAGGGAACATTAAATCTAGCCCACAAAGTGACATCGGAAATACTTCTGTCCCCAATCTTTCCCAGTGATTCTGTTACCATGGTTATATAGTCCACCTAAGCCCTCCATCACTTTATTACAATAAAGAGTGTATCCCAGTATCTCCCAGTACCTGAAGAAGTACCATGGATAAATGAGATTCACAATACATTCCTGTTCAACAAAACAAGACATTTGAACCCAATTTTTTCCCCACTATTCTTTCCACCAGGTGTAACATTTGTCCCATTTAACAGCCAGTGGTTATGCAGGTGTCACATGCCAAAATTTTTCAAAGGATTACATATCCTTCGGATTTTCTAATTATTAGGCATGTGAACAAACAGACCATTCAGATCAACCAGTCCGTGGATTAAAAAGACCACCAAACAAAACCACTCGCTCCATGTGAGCCTCCTCACAACTTTCCTCACCTAAATTTATCAGTGAACCCCTTTATTTTCCTCTCCCTCATCTGTTTATCTAGCTTACCCTTAAATTCATCCATATTATTCACCCCAGGCCCACAGCAATGTGGTTGGCTCTTAACTGCTCTCCGAAATTGCCCAGCAAGCCACTCAGTTCCAGGGCAATTAGGGATGGACAACAAATGCTGGGCCAGCCAGTGAAACCCACAACCCAAAATGAATTTTAAAAAATCTCCCCTTGTGATTCACAAAGATTGGCCGGGTGGTTAGCAGTGAGCTAGAGTATCTTGGGTTACAGGAAGATATAGACGGGATGGTCAAATGGGCAGAAGAGTAGCAGCTGGAATTTAACTCTGAAAAATGTGAGGTGATACACTTTGGAAGGAGTAATTTGACGAGGAAATATACTATGAAAGGTCTGACACTGGGAAGTTCCGAAGAACAAAGGGACCTTGATGTGTTGGTCCATAGATCCCTGAAGGCAGAAGGGTGGGTTAATAGGGTGGTTAAATGGGACACTTACTTTTATCACTCGAGGCATAGATCACAAAAGCAGGGAGATCATGTTGGAGCTGTATAGAACTTTGGTGAGGCCACAGCTGGAGTTCTGTGTGCAATTCTGGTCCCCACATTATAGGAAGGATGTGATTGCACTGGAGGGGGAGCAGAGGAGATTCACCAGGATGTTGCCTGGGATGGAACCATAAGATTATAAGACATAGGAGCAGAATTAGGCCATTCAGCCCATGGAGTCTGCTCCGCCGTTCAATCGTGGCTGAGCACGGTAGGACAGTGGTTAGCACTGTTGCTTCACAGCTCCAGGGTCCCAGGTTCGATTCCCGGTTTGGGTCACTGTCTGTGTGGAGTCTGCACGTTCTCCCTGTGTCTGCGTGGGTTTCCTCCGGGTATTCCGGTTTCCTCCCACAAGTCCCGAAAGATGGGGGGCGGGATTCTCCGAGCCCGCTCCGGGTCAGAGAATCGCCGGGGGCGCGGGAAATTCCACAGCATGCCGCTCCGATGCCGGGACGCGACCAGAGAATCGGTGCCAATCATGCCCACGCGGTCGCCGTGGCGTCGGTCGGGGGCCGCTGAAATAGCGGTGATTCTCTGCGGGCGACGGGCCGAACTCCCACCAAGTCTCGCCGGCGTGGTTCCAACCCGTTACCACCCGGTGGGAGCTCGGACCCACGGCTGCAGTGAACGTCCTGGTGGGGGGGGGGGGGAGGGGGGGGGGGCGCGGAGGGATCTGACTCCGGGGGGGGGGCCTCCACGGGGTACAGGTCCACAATCGGGGCCTTCCGATCGGCGGGCGACAGCGATCTGGAGGGGGCCTACCTCCTTCCGCGTTGCCCGCTGTAAGGTCCCCGACATGTTGCTCTGCGCCGGCGTGGAGATGGCAACCACGCGCATGCGCTGGCGCGGAGACGGCCGCCGTGCACATGCGCGGACCCGCACTGGCCGTGCAGGGCCGCGTTTCGGCGCTGGAGCAACGCACAGCATTCCGTCGCCGTGCTAGCCCCCTGAACACTGCTGAATCGCTGGGCCAGGAGGCATGTTGACACCAGCATTCACCACTCCGGTGTTTACGCCGGCGTCAACACTTGGCTGGCATTTCGGACAATCCCGCTTGTGCTGTTAGGTGAATTGGACATTCTGAATTCTCCCTCTGTGTATCCGAACAGGAGCCAGAAGTTGGCGACTAGTGGATTTTCACAGTAGCTTCATTGCAGTGTTAAAGTAAGCCCATGTTTGACGATAATAAAAGATTATTAAGATTGTATATGTTCCTCATCCCCATTCACCTGCCTTCTCTCCATAACCCCTGATCCCCTCATTAATCAAGAACCAATCTATCTCTGTCTTAAAGACACTTAAAGAGGTTGGATAGGTTGGGTGTTTTCGCTGGAGCCGAGAAGACTGAGGGGCGACCTGATCGAGGTGTACACGATTATGAGGGGCATGGACAGGGTGGATAGGGAGCAGCTGGTCCCTTTAGTTGAAGGGTCAGCCACATGGGGCCACAAGTTCAAGGTGAGGGGTAGGAGGTTTCGGAGAGGATTTGAGGAAAATCTATTTTACTCAGAGGGTGGTGACGGTCTGGAATGCGCTGCCTGGGAGGGTGGTAGAGGCGGGTTGCCTCACATCCTTTAAAAAGAACCTGGGTGAGCACTTGCCACGTGATAACATTCAAGGCTATGGGCCAAGTGCTGGTAAATGGGATTAGGTCGACAGGTCAGGTGTTTTTCATGTGTTGGTGCAGACTCGATGGACCAAAGGGCCTCTTCTGCACTAGTATTCTGTGACTTTATGATACTGAGTACCACATTCCCAACACTCTCTGGGTAAAGAAGTTTCTGCTTCATTCCCGATTGAATTTCTTGGTGACTGTCTTTTATTGACAGTGTCCAGTGATGCTCTTCTCTACATGAGGAAACTTTCTCTCTGTATATATTCTGTCAAAACCTTTCAGAATTAGAAAAACCTCTATTAGGTCACCCGATAGATTCATTTTGTCAACAGAGAAGGGACCCAGCCTGTAAATGCTTTCCAGTCCAAAGATGTGCAGGTGAAGTGGATTGGCCGTGCTAAATTGCCCCTTAGTGTCCAAAGGTTAGGTGGGATTACAGAGATAGGGTGGCGGAGTGGGTGGAAGGTCAGTGCAGACTGGATGGGCCGAATGGCCTTCTTCTGTACTGTAGGGATTCTCTCATTCTCTGATATGTGTACCCATGTGCTTCTGATATTATCCTTGTAAATCCTCTCTGCATCATCTCCAAGTGCCTCAATATCCTTTTCATAATATGGAGACCAGAACGCACCCAATATTTTAAATGAGTTCTATCCAAGGTTCAAATGGAATGAAATGAAATGAAATGAAAATCGCTTATTGTCACAAGTAGGCTTCAAATGAAGTTACTGTGAAAAGCCCCTAGTCGCCACATTCCGGCGCCTGTTCGGGGAGGCTGTTACGGGACTTGGTACCGGCCTGCCTTGATCTGCTTTCAAAGCCAGTAATAGATTTAGCCTGACTTCCCCACTTTTCAATTCTATCCCTCACGTAATGAAACCTTAGTGATTGCTTGCTTATGACCTTACTAACCGGAATGACAACTTTTATAATTGGTGCATTTGTATTTTGTTCCTCTATCCCATCTAGACTCATACCTTACCAATAGGCCCAGGAGAGCGGGCTGTGGGGCGGGGGGGGGGGGGGGGGGGGGGGGGGGTCTGCAGACGGTGCCAAGCACCAGGGCCCTCGGGCTAGCCTCTGACAGTTTGATTTTATTAAGCTGATCTTTCAGTTGAGTTTCACCGGCCAGTTGTTGTAAACAGGGCCTGGTGCTGCATCAGGCAGCTTCGTGGTTCCAATTATTTTTAAAAGACCACCAAACAAAACCAGAAAGCTGCCTGAATGTCCGCAGCAGCAGTAAGAGTAGTGGAGTGAGGCATAGGTGGTGGGGTGGCGACAGGGGGTGGGTGGGAAGGGGGATAATGGGATTTAGGTATAAGGGGCTGGGGTGAGATGTGGGTTGGGGACAGGGGGTGGGTGGGTTGACAGGGAATGGTGGGGGTGTTGGGAGGGTCACTTTTAAGGTTCAATACCACAAAATTAAATGCTGCATACTGTGCACTGCTCAACCGTTTCATTATGGGCTAAAGTAAAAACAATTCTGATGATATGCTGT